>NW_024040596.1:34406376-34428331 GCF_014851395.1 Micropterus salmoides | reverse complement strand
ATGTTAATTAACTACAGCTGAATTAAAAATGAGAAGCTGCTTCCTGAATGTTTTCAATTGCTAATGAAAAGTGAGGAGAGATAAAATGTTTAAGAAATTAGTTTATTTTAAGTTTCTCACACACACATACACACACACACTTCAGCTGACAGGACTGACTCATGGTGATGTTCAACGTCCACGTCAGAGCTTAATAAATCCAAGTATTATGTTGGCCGAGAACCGGATCCAAAATGGAGCCAGCTACGTGAAGCCATCCCTAACGTGGCTTGTGTTGTCAGTTGTTGACATGTCACACTCTTGACCTCGCCAAAAAAAGCAAACTACTTAGTAGATTAGCCTAGTTCAGCTTGGCTTGGCCTGGCCAGTGAGACCGCACTCTAACCCACTTACTAAATATACTGACAGTGTGGCGTTTACTGTCCTGCACGGTAAACAGACTGTTTACTCACTGACCTACATCCTGGTAGCCTCCATCTTAACGGACGGAGTGTCAAACATGACAAGATGGGGCGTCCTGGTGGAGCAGCCGACGTGTGTGTGTGAAAAACTGAAAGTAAACCAGATGTGTAAAGTGTACATCTTAAGTTACAGCAACATTTTCTGTTTGTGTTTCCACGCTGAGCTGCAGGAGGGATAGTAACATGAAGGGGACTTTTGTACTAAAAGCACTTTGCAAGATAGCCTCTTGATGTGTCTAACTCAGACTGCTGAATGAGGGCTGTTGATTTTGTCCCCCATCACTTTTATTGGATCACAGGCAGCGTAGATAAGAGAAATGATTCCAGTAAGTAAGATCCGTATTCATGTAGAAACCTGACTACTGCAGTGGTGGAGGAAGTATTTAGATCCTTTGCTTAATATATAGAAGTAGAAAAATTAAGTCAGAGAACTCAATACAGAGAAATTACCCCTGTGAGTGTGTATAGTATCTCATGACATACTGCATACTATTATTATATCATTACTTAATTTTAAGCAGCTTTTTATTGTTGAAGTTGGTTGAGGTAGACCAAATTTTTACTAGTAGTACTAGTGGAGTAAATTTACAATATTTCTCAGAAATATAGCTCTAACACTCTAACACTTCCTGTGCTCTTCTTCTCCTATCTCCTTACAATTTGTTTTGTATGAACTGCAGTAGTAGTTCTCTTACTTCTTTCCCTAGGTATTTACCCCGTTGCCATACACACTAACAGCTCTTACTAGTATCTATTGCCACTTTATTTACAGGACAGAGAGTATGTCTGTCTGTCTGTCTGTCTGTCTGTTGGTCTTTGCTGCCCCTGTTGGAGCTCCATGGTGTTACAGTTGAGGAAGAAACCAAGGCACTCCTCCAGATTAACAAGGAGCTTAATGAGGATCTTAATGGGCATTTCTCCTCCTCAGCTGACCTTTGACCTGCGATGACACACACACACACACACATAGTCCTTGCAGTCTCTCCTGATTGGTTTGTCAGTCTAACTGTCTGATTGTCCTTGTGCAGTTCAGCTTCCCCTTCGTGGAGACTCACACTGTGTCTGCGGTGAGGATTCGCCCACGGTCGATGATTGGCTGGTCAGAGGAGGAGAGCGAGGAAGAGGCTGACTCCAAATCCTCGCCCATCATCCAATCAGAGGGGGCGGCCTTCCCCTGGAACATCGACGGAGAGCTGGTGGAGATCGCAAACGAGGTGCTCGTCAGGTATGATGCTCAAAAAATATATACTTATATTTAGAATATTCATAATACTAAAGACTTGTATTTTGCTATTCGTTTGGTCAATAAAACATTTATATAGTTTTAGGACTTAAAAGTAAACAATAAACTGTGTTACGGACATTACATAATTTGTGTACGTGGTGCGTCAGGGTCCACCCACAGCTCATCACTCTGTACGGGGAGGAGGTGGACGAGGCGGAGTCGACCGTCTCCTGCAGCTGCATCTGAGTCCAGCAGAAAAACTCACAGCGCCCTCTCTAGGTCGTTAGTCTTTCTATGGCGATGTGAGCTAATGAAGAGGTTTCATTCAAAGTAGCAAGAACACAAAATAGCTTCCTGTTCATGACACCTACGTTTAAGCTGCATTAATTGATACACTGCTCAAAAAAATACAGGTAAGACTTAAACAACACAATGTAACTCAAAGTCAATCACACTCCTGTGAAATCAAACTGTCCACTTAGGAAGCAACACTGATTGACAATTAATTTCACATGCTGTTGTGCAAATGGAATAGACAGGTGGAAATTATATGCAATTAGCAAGACACCCCCAATAAAGGAGTGGTTCTGCAGGTGGTGACCACAGACCACCTCTCAGTTCCTATGCTCCCTGGCTGATGTTTTGGTTACTTTTGAATGCTGCCGGTGCTTTCACTCTAGTGGTAGCATGAGACGGAGTCTACAACCCACACAAGTGGCTCAGGTAGTGCAGCTCATCCAGGATGGCACATCAATGCGAGCTGTGGCAAGAAGGTTTGCTGTGTCTGTCAGTGTAGTGTCCAGAGCATGGAGGCGCTACCAGGAGACAGGCCAGTACATCAGGAGACGTAGAATCCAATTGAGCACATCTGGGACATCATGTCTCGCTCCATCCACCAACGCCACGTTGCACCACAGACTGTCCAGGAGTTGATGCTTTAGTCCAGGTCTGGGAGGAGATCCCTCAGGAGACCATCCGCCACCTCATCAGGCCCAGGCGTTGTAGGGAGGTCATACAGGCACGTGGAGGCCTCACACACTACTGAGCCTCATTTTGACTTGTTTTAAGGACATTACATCAAAGTTGGATCGGTCTGTAGTGTGGTTTTCCACTTTGATTTTGAGTGTGACTCCAAATCCAGACCTCCATGGGTTGATAAATTTGATTTCCATTGATAATTCTTGTGTAATTTTGTTGTCAGCACATTCAACTATGTAAAGAAAGGAGTATTTAATGAGATTATTTCATTCATTCAGATCTAGAATGTGTTATTTAATGTTCCCTTTATTTTTTGAGCAGTGTACATTTTTAATTGATTACTGCAGCTTTAATAACCAATAAGGTTCCCTGTAAGCCATCTTAAAATGACTAACCAATTGCATGTGCATTATGAAATAAAGGTTTACCACTTCTAGAACCGATTGATGAGGACAAAGATGAATGTTTTATATCCAAATTAATGTTTACATTTTACAATATCACCAGCTCTTCTCAGAGGACTTTAATCTAATTTGTGTTGCCTATTTTTATTTTTATTACAATTTTCATTTTGTTTTATCTTGTCCAGTTTCTGTGGCAAAGATTCATCTGTGTTTAGTTTGTTGAAACTATAAACACGTGATGTAAAAATGTTGCTGCAACACAAGCAGAATCGGACTTAATGTGTCCAAAGACTGTAAAAGTTTTATATTTTGAAATAACTGTTTTTACCTAATATGGCTATTTTTATTCAGAAACTTTTAAGCTTTTGTACTGAGAAAATGCAGATTTTTAGAGTAACAGCTGTGATCATGATGAGAAAAAAAGTAGAAGTACAAGTTGTTGTTTTAAATAGAAAATCCTATATTTTAATAGAAAAGTGTTGATAAAAGCAGTGAGACTCTCCAGTGCTGAACAACTTTACATAAACATAATAAAACTAATTTATTAAAATATTAAAAACATCTCTCTGTGTGATGTACTTTTATACTAAATACATAAACAGAAGTGAAGGTAGCAGCAGTTTTAAATGTCTGTTTTCACAAAATACAGACAGTAAAACAACGCTGAATATTTTAAATACTTTAAACATTTGTTTTTCAACCCTGTGGCTCAATTTGTTCCTGGCTCTGCCACCTGTCTGTTACCCAACAAGTTGCATCTTTACTGCTATCAGGTTGACCTAAGAATTTGGTGCTTTATTCAAACCATTGTGTCAACAAAGACAGTACACCTGAGTTCACCTGAACCAGGTGAACTGAGATCAGTTCTTGTGAAACTGTGGTATGCACATGTGGTTCAAATGTACTTATTTAATTAGTAATGTACAGCATCTTTGAGTTTCTTGAAAAGCGCTTTATAAATTAATTATTATTATTGTATATATATTTATGTGGGCACGTCATTATTGCAAGTTCAAAAATATCTCACTGATCACATTCAACTGATCATTCTTACTTATTGTCAAATATCTGTTTTTAGGGAGGATAGTAAAGGAGAAGTGCTCGATTGGCTCCCACCCATACACTGTTCTCAATGTTTCCTGCACACATCAAAATGATTTTCCAGTACATCTCCATAAACTGTTTCCTAACAACAGAGGTAAACACAGCGGACTACAGATGAAAAAAACAGTAAACAAGTGTGAAATCATATCTGACGGGGTAAAGGCTCGGTCACACCAGAAAATAACACAGCAGTCCCAGAAGCTTGGTGATGTAGTGGGTGTTTTCACTCTGATAATTCCTCTGCCTCTGGTTGGCTAACCATAACCCTAACCATAACCAACGGAGGCAATGAGTATTAGTCAATCAGAAGCAGAGTTGTCGAAAATCTGGTGGGAAACAAAATAACGCGTTCTAATCCCTGAAATGCATCTCGAATGAAACAAGGGGCATGGAGAGAGGAGGTACCTGGAGGAAATCACAGGTATAGCCTATGTAGAGGTTTTTTAAGGGATGGCATCGCCCCTTCAGTGTGAATCTGTTAATTAATTGGGCTATTGGGAAAACAGCTTTACTATAATATAAAAACTTGTAATGTAATTAGCAAAAACACCTGTGGAAAGAGTGGCTCTAATGTTATTCATGTTTAATTAAAAATATTAGGTGTGTAGAATCTGAATCAACTTATTGACGGTCAGCAATGTCAAGGCAGCTTCCTATTGGTCAAATCCGTGTGTCTAAGTTCATAAATGTTTAGCGCCTTGGTAGTTGAACGGTGGGTGACCTTTGTGACTCCACGGAAATCTAGTGATTCTGACATGAAATTTCACTGTTTTAAACGCTGGTGTGACTGGGCCTTCAGAGGGAAAAGAACTCAAAACAACAAATCCCAGGGTAAAAACAGGCAAACACAGTGGTGGCGTTCGGCTTCCATTAAAAGACCCGTGCTGATTGTTTTCTATGTAAGTCCTATACCAGCACATCCCGACAGCCATCGATCGACTACCTTTTCTGTCTGCACAGCATCCACTGTGTTCTACGGACGTCCTATGGTACAACACAGCCCCAGTGCATTAAGTGTTGCTCAACAAAAACTTAGAAAGATAATGTACACAGACAAAACGATTTTCCAGAGAGTCATGAGCCAATCAGGCCAGGGGCACCTTCAATCTGAAGACAGTATGCACTGTTTTGCTAAGGTTTTGGGGGTTGAATGACTGGTTGCCTCAAAATGGTGCGAAACAGGCTTTGGTAGGTGTGTCAAGTGTTACTCAGCAGTGGCGTGTATATAAACTCCACCGTATTAAAAAGGCAGTGCAGTGTGCTTGCATAACACAACAGGGTGGTCAACTCACCACCGTTTCCATTTGAATAAACATTTAGCTATGTTTTGTCAGGGCTGAACGTGGCCCAGGTTTCAATCCTCTGAGATCAAACCTTCAGTTTGTGTCCTATTAAAAGACTCATCAATAACAGTGTCATAGATGATCCCAGGAAGCCCCGAGGCCTTCTAATAGGATTTGGATGAAGATTTGATTGTTTCCGGTTCTCTTTTTATTGATCCTCCATGCATCGCTGCAAGTCTTGTGAAGGCACATCAGGCAAAATAGTTTAAAATGTCAGATTTGTGTGTGTTCAGGAGGTGTTCACATTTTATCATTTATCGTCCATCACACTCAACACAGGTCTGCGTGAGTGTGGCCATCTGACACAGTCTAGACAGACTTCATTGGCCGATCCCATTCAGCAGAAGTATTTTCTACTGTTTTAGAGAAACAGTTGCCATATTTTCATACACGGCGCTCCATCCATCAGCACATATGTCTCATTAAAACTGTTGCACAGTCACAGTGTGAACTCCACCCTAAGGTCAGAGGTCAGGGGTTAGGAAGTGCTCTCCCTTTTGTCGAGTTTAGGAACATAGTCCCAGCTGTCCCTGTTGAACTCCTCTTTCTTCTTCTCAAATTCCCTCTTAAAGAAACCAGCCTGAGAGACACACAGGTGGACAAACAAAAAGACAGGGACAGATATTTAAAAATAATGTCTGTGTTGCTACTACAACCATTATATTGTGATTGACTGCACTTTATCAGTACTATTATTTAGCATTATATTGCACTTTACTGTAGTTTATCTGCACATTATATTGTGATATACTGAAACATTTGCAGCACAAGGTGTCCATCAGAGAGCAAATTTATTCTTCAATTATTAAATGTCATAATATCAAAGATATTTGTTTATGATGGGTGTTTATGTAAAAATCAAAAAACAATATAGAATATTTACCTTCCACAGACACCAGATGAGAGCAGACAGGATCATCAAACCCAAAACTAAACTGACAACGATGATGAAGACCTTCACTGCTGTTGAGGGTTTCTGGGTAAAAAGAGCTTCCACCACCACCTGGAAATGTACCACAAACAATATATGATTGTTAGTAAGACCAAAAATATACAATATATAACAGTACAGTAAGATTACTTTGTTAACATTCAACTACGACTCCCATAAGGCTTTGATTGAACACTTAATGTGAGAAACTAATTTCAAGGTTGAACCTTCGATGAGGAGAGAGCTGATGATGATGATGATGATGATGATGATGATGATGATGGTCTACTTTGACTCACTCTACAGTGTTGTTGGTTCTTGGCTGTGAGTGGTGTCAAGGTGTTTTTACCTGTGTTACTGGTTGATCGAGGATGAGGACAGTGTGAGGACTTTCTCTGGGATTTGACATCAATGCTGTGCTCTCCAACCTCATGATACCATGCCGACCCTGAGTCAGAGACACACAGACAGACATCAGATGTTTCTCTAAATGTAAAGCAGCCTGGCTGTTTCATTCGAGCAGAAAAAAGACATGCGAATAAATTGATAAATATACTTCAATAATAATAAAATAATAAATATGATATATGGTATCTGTATTTGAAAAGAAGTGGTGGAACAAGTACTCTTTTACTTAGCAATACCACAGTGTAGAACTCAGTTACATTAAATACAAAATATAGTTAAAGTACCAAAAGTAACCATACTCATTATGGGGCATGTCCCACTTTATAATAACGTGTTATTGGATTATGACGATGCATTAATGTGCACATCACTTTAATGTTGCAGCTGATAAAAGGTGGAGCTAAATACTTTATACTGAGCTGGGTAACTTGTGAATGTCCTCCCACGTCGTTCAACTTCTTAAAAAAGTTTAAAGGACTGATTGAGGCTTTTACTATCGCGCGGCAGCAGGAAGTGTTGAGTTATATAGGAAGTGTTGGTCATCTTAACTTCGTTTCAACTCAAGGTTTTCTCTAAAATATTTCTACACGCTGCGTAGTAAAAGCAGCACGTTAGCAGCTGTAGCAGCGTCAATGCTCTGTCTGTGTCTATATGAGTCTGAGTAAAAACAGTAATCTGTGTGTGTGTGTGTGTGTGTTACCGGCGCTTGCAGTAGTACAGCAGGGTTCAGTCTGATCTCCAGTTTGATAATGGCATCTCTTCCCACCTCCAGCGTACCGAGACGACACACCAACCGCTCACACACCTCATCACCACGGCCGCAAAACTGCACACACACGTAGAAAGCGACTGAAGTTCACACACTTTAGGTCAGTGCGTAGTTCTGGGTGGCGGAGTGATGAATGTTCAACTACAACTCACTAGCCACACTAGCAGTGCAGCTGTGGCGATGGCAGTATTGGTTGTTCCACCACTTTGGTCCAGCCTGAAATTTCTCAACATGTATTGGAAGGATTGGCACAAGATTTTCAAGACATTCATGGTCCCCAGATTATGCATTCTGCTGACTTTTGTGTTCCTCTGATGATTCCTCTGGTGCCACCATGAATTTGGCAGATGGTTTTCAGTAAAAAAAAAAAAAAAAAAGACATTCCCATCACCCTCAGTTGTACTTTGTGTTTACTGTTAGTTAGCAAATGTTAGCATGCTAATGTGCTAAACTAAAATGGTGAACAGGGCAAACAGTTTTTTTTTAACATCAGCATGTTAGCATTCTCATTGTCATAATGTTTGCATGCTGAAGTTAGCATGTGGCTCAAAGCACCGCTGTGTAGTACAAGTACAAGTACAACCTCACATCTCTCAAGAGTCTAACTTTGTCATGGCTGCAGACTGTTGAGAGACATTTCAACTGAAAACTTTTAAGGAAATGCTGGAGGATCACCAAAGTCATTAGTGTTTATCCTCTGGGGACCATGCATGTCTGGATGACATTTCAAGGTAATCCATCCAGTAGTTACGATATTTCAGTCTGGACCAAAGTGGTGGACCAACGGACAGACAGATAGACTGTAGTCACCATGCAAGGCTATTAAAGAAAATACTTTTCACTGCAGACTAGAATAGTTCTTCAACTTTAAATGTTTGTAGTGAACTTTCTTTTCAACAATAACCTCACTGATAAATCACATTTTCCCGCTACTTTATGTGAACGGCTAAATTCTACTCTGCCCACGAACCACAAGAGTTCAAAAGGTCAACATTAAGCGCCTGATTGTGGACAAATAAAATAGCCTGTTTCTGTAGGTTCCTTTCTGCACCATCATGTATTGTTAAGTTACCAATCACGCTCTAGGCCAATCAGGGAACTGTATATAGTTTTTCCAGAGTTACGCTGTGTAGCAGTGTGTTGCTGCTCTCTGATTGAATGTTTCTTGTGTTGTACCGTTGGCTTTTTAATCAATGAAGCAGTTTCTTAGCATTTGATTGAGTGATTCAACTGCCCGTTGTGTGTTATGTGTGAGCTTTGCATAAGAAGATGCTGAGAAAATGAATGTGTAGGGCTGTTTTTACTGTGTGCGTGTACCATTCTGCGGGTAGTGGTGGAGGAGAAGAAGAAGATAAGCTGTTTGATGAAGGAAGCTTCAGGGACATCACAGTCCTCGATGACTGAAACAGTTGTGTCACTGATCGAACACATACCGTGAGACGTCTGCAGAGAGGGAAAGCATATATTAATAATAATAATAATCCTTATTTGTAGAGCACTTTTCAAAAACAAGTTACAAAGTGATTTAACAAGTGTAAAGACAATAATACCCAAGAGACAATAATACAAAAAACAATACAAGATAAAAGCATGAAAACATTGAAAAGACTAAAATACAGATAAATATAAAATTAGTAAAATACAAAAAATAAAAGGGATAAAATAAAGTCAAATATGATCAGGAAAGGCTCTCAAGTATGTTTTAAGAAGGGACTTAATAACACACTACCTCTACTGCGACTTCAACCACCACTGCTACCATTACCCAATCAGCAACCACCATGGCCATGTGTTGATGACAAAGCATAAGTATCTTAAATAAAACTGCCAAAAACCTTAAATCTGGACAGATTACATTTTGATCAGATAGTTCCAGGTTTAGATACATTCTTTTGCCAGTATTAAAGTACTTTATTAAATTGAGAAAGTTCTTGTTGAAAATTAATTTTCCCTAAGAGTTAATAAAGAATTATTTAACATTTAAAAACTGTGGTTTCTTTTGTTAAATGAAAAAAAAAAAAGGTTTTAAAGAAAAGCATGTTTATATTTATCAAAGAAATATATTTAAACATGTTGCAGTTCCTCTAATGGCCACTGGATGCTGCTCTAAAGAAATTCTGACATTTCTGTTTTCGTTTTCAAGTGAACGGGAAAATCCTCTGTTTCTCTCTAGAAATAAAAAGTCACTTCATTTTGTTCTACAACAACTTCCAGTCTCAGTAAATAATTTCACTTCTTCTAATGCGAGCCTGAGTGACTATTTTCAGAATTGATTACATTAAAGTGAAATAAGGGGTATTCAGGGTCCTGTTAAAATGCCACAATGGCCAAGTCTACCCAGCTCCAGCCCGCAGACGTGACTGAAAGTGAAGGAAGTTTAACTTCCAAATATGGTTTGTCCCAGAAGACACCGCGCACAAAACGTGATGACGTTAATCTTGGCCCATGTACAGTATATCCTTTAGCTGCGGTTAGATTTACGTTAACGTTTACGTTGAATTTGCGACAAAAATTTTTAATTTTAATAAGACAAGATTGATATTTATTGTAAAAGACTATATTTTGAACTAAAAAATGATATGGTCTAAGAATAGTAAAGCGATTAAACAGTTAAAATGTGTAAATGTTGTTATATATAAAAAATATATAAAATTATTATTATAATTAATTATTATGATGTTATTTAACGGCTCTGGTTTTGGCTAAAGATCTTTGTGTGAGATTAATTCAAGATTAAATATAGAGAAGAAAACATCCAATGGTTTTTTTACCTTGTTTTCCTAAGCCAACTTTTTGAAAGTTAGACTGTATGTTGTTGTGGTTCAAAGGCAGCAGGAGGGCCAGTAAATGAGAGTTTTGACGTTTTGATCTATGGTTTTGACACTCTTTGATCCCACCACGCGGTCACATGGTTCATGTAGCTCTCCAAACAATAACAAGGAATTATATTATTAGTATACTATACTATATAATTATAGTATAATGAATGTAATGTACTATATAATTATAGTATAGTAAATATTAACGCATAATGTACATCTTATCTTATTTAACGGCTCTGCATGGGCCGCGTGGCCGAGGTAAACATTTTGTGCACGGTGGCTTCTGTGACGAACCATATTTGAAAGTTGTCTGCAGGCTACAGCTGGACCCTTCTCATAATGACAGGTGTTTCAGCCTGTTACACCTCTGCCATTGTTTTTGCTGGTAGCTTGTCCCGTCTCAGCAGCACCTCAGGCACCAGCCCTCTTTAACTAAATTAGGTTTCTCTGGCTACTAACTGACAAAGATGGACGAGCAAATGTATCTTCAGAAACCTGTGAGATACTACAAAAAGTTTTTAAACTGACTGTGCTACTTCTACTTCTGTCACTACTACTGATGCTAGTCTTGGATGTACCTGCCAGTCGACCACCTGCAGCAGTCTGTGTCGGTAAGGTGCGAGGATCTTCGGTAGAGCAATGTCAACTACAGTATCCACAGACCTGCTGGGACCAGAGTTCAACACCTGCATACAAACAAAATAACAGATACACCAGGTCAGAAGAGACTTTTTTGTCTCCTGGATTCGCTATTTTGGGGTCTCAGTTCTATGTACAGGGCCAGCTCATAACGTTCACTCACATTGTTTCAAGACTTTGTATGTGAACACACCTGAAGGAACTTCTGAACCAGACTTACCTTGTAAGTGTAGTTGAATCTTTCAGCGTAGCACTCAGTTGGAGTCAAGTCTTCGTCTCCAAACACAAATGAGGTGGGAGTCACAAAACTGAAAGACAGACAGACATCAGTGGCAGCTAGTTATGATTTACCTGAGTGGGGCTTCAGGCAATGAGGACTTTTGCTTACACACTAAAAATGTTGTTGTGTAGCTTGGCGCACTAAGCTTCAAATCCAACTACAGTTACATTTACTGAGCTGAATCAGAAACACACTCCATCCAATAATTCAAAATAGATATTTAATCCAACTGTCTTCACTGAGCAGAAAGATCTTCTAGAAAACAAACAAAAAAAACTTCAAATTCAACATACCGTAAAACTTTGATTAATAGCCTGGGCTCTTATTTGCTAATATCACTGATTTGATCCTGCCTATATTTGGAACAGGCGTCCATATGGGACAGGCCTTTAATTCCTTTTGCACAAAACTGAAACTACTATGAAACAGTTTATTTATTTCAAACAGAATAATACTTGTATAAAACATATCCAATAATATCAAATACACTCATTTTATCTAGCGCCAACATGCGCTTTTATTTTGAAGTAACATCACGAAAACAACAGGGTGCAGGATGAGAGAAGTTAGCAGACAGAGAGCGATGGACTTCACATAACAGGATTCACTCATTATGGATAAATTTTTATGAAAAGCTGTTTGGATTCTTTTGATGGGTGGACCCTTACAGACTAAAGGAATATAAATAATGCGTAACATGTCCATACTGACATGTTGATCATATGTTTAAACAACATATGTTAATATTTGTATTAACGATCTAAGCAGCTCAGAAGCAGCTAAAGCGGGCGACCCCGCAGGGTTTAAGAGGTTTTATACATCCAAAGAACTTCTATAAAAACCAGACCAGGCGTTTAATGGGGACCTGCGTTTATTTGTCAAAATGTCTTCCAACACCTGGCCAGTAAAGAAGATAGGCAGCTATTTGGGACTCGGCTATTAATTGAGGTTTTACGGTTAATGAAATACATTCATTCCTGTTTGTCAAATTAGAATTTTAGTCTTAACTTGGTTGTAATGCAGCAGTGACAAAATTCAGTTTAGCCTACTTGCTATACTTCTTTTTTGTCATGATGTCGCCATCTGTTGGACTGGACAAGTGGAGCTGGCAACTGCTAATATTGTGGTAATGTACAGTCCATTAGGTATTTCCTACTGTCTACTACGACTACATGTAAACAGGAAGAAGTTGAATAAAGCCGGAGCCAAAACAACTGGAATGTGTCCCCCTCATATCAATAACACAAGTATTACACCTAAAATAAAACTTTAATTCTTTACAGAGTGATCATAACTTTTACATGTTCATGATCCTGTCAAAGCACTGAGGTCGTCCGATCAGATGCTCCTCGATGTGCCCAAATCCAGGTTAAAAAAATAAAGGTGAGCAAGCCTTTTTTTAGTGGCTGCTCCAAATTTCTAGAATATTTTACTTATTCATACAAGAACTGCTCAGACTGATGAAAATCCTTGCTTAAGACCCACATTTTTCATTGCCTTTCAACTCCAGTTGCGTTTTGACACCTTGACCTTTTCTACTGTCTTTGTTTTAAATAGCTGTTTATGTATCCTGAGCTTTGAAAGCACTTTTGGTCTACTGTTGTTTTCAAATGAGCTATATAAATACATTTGAACTTGAACATAAGAGTCTGCTTCATTAACAATAAGCTAGTTATTAATAGCACAAGAAGTAAAAAAAAAAAAAAACAGGGTCAGTTTCACTTCTGTGGGTTTTAGGGTGTTGTCTTCTGCGTCCTTTTTACGCCCATTTACTTGTATTACTAATGTAATGTAGAAATGTACGCTCACTCACCCGTGGATGTTGACGTTGACTCCATATTTGAGAGGAAGAAGGAGACTGATGGAGTTGTCATGAAGATACTCCTCCCTCTCATAGTTATCACTCAAGAGAAAACAAATTTATATATGTAACCTGCAAACATCTTATCTTTAACTTACAGATGGACATTTAGTTCAATAATGAGTCAAGTTTATATTGTGCCTCAAATAATTTACCATACAAACAGGTTTTTGTGCACTGTGGATGAAAATATTCTTCAAAGTTAGTTCCTTAGCTTTTTATACTTAAGTTTATGTTACTGTGAATGCTTCTATTATTTGTCATTACTTCAAATTGTAACTTATATAAAGGTTTTGAGGACTTTCTTCACCTCTGGAGATGAGAGGAGTAGGGTGTCCTTACCTGCTGGTGTTGACGTGAATGATGATGTCACCAGGTGTGCTGTTCTGGTTAACATCCAATAGGAAGCTGATATTCAACTACAACAAGAAGGACGGTTTTTAGTTTTCTTATACATCTGTTTTAATGTCTGACAGCTGCAGGAAGATCAATCTGATTCCCCACTCTCATTTTCACATTCCCCCTTTTATTCATTTATTTTTATTCATCTTGATCTTTTGAGTTGAACTGTGTTCATATTTAAACTATAGCCTAAACTTTCACATGTTTAAGGAAGTTCCACCTTAAAACTGCTGCTCTGTCTTTTTCCACAGAGGAACTAAGACATTTCAACATTATGTTTCACAATATTTATTTTGGAAAACAACTAAGACAAAGGAAATACAGCAAACATCTGCTGATTACACAAAAGCTGGAGCAAAAAGCACAGTCACGCTGGATCTGACCTTTAACCTCTGGACTACAGGGCGTATTGAGTAGGACTCTACGGATGACAATACCAGTCTGCTTGGCCATTAATTCATGGTTCCCACACCATTAATCCTAATGATTTTCGTGATCCTCTGACTTTTCATCTACCGCCACAATGAGTGTCTCAGCAACTACTGAATGGATAGCCATTAAATTTGGTTTGGACGTTCATGTCCTCATTCATGAATTATAATCTTTTTGGTGATCCTCTGACCAGGTCAAAAATTAATTTGTCTAATTATTTGGTTTATGACTTAATACCTGCAGAATTAATACTATTCCCATCTGCATAAGCTATTTTTTTGTGTTTTGTTCTAATTAGCTAATTTTAGCATGCTAAAACACTAACGATGGCTACCATGATAAACACTACCTGCTACACATCTGCATGTTAGCATGCTGATGTTAGCATTTAGCATAAAGCACCGCTGCACTTAGGTGCAGCCTCACAGAGCGGATAGCGTAACTGTAGACTCTTAGTTTGTTATAAAACAGTTTTAATAACACTGTGATTGACTTAGCCTTACCTGAGCGTGGGCTGAGAGGAGGTGGCTGGTGATGCTACAGTTAACGCTTGTCATTGTACTGCTGGCTTCCTGTGTAATTTCACAAGTGACCACGTTGTCCTCCTGCACACACAGACACGCACAAGAAGGTTTGTTGTGGTTACTTTGTTTAAGGGTTATTTGTGTTGTTAAATGCTTATAATTTTCATGAAATCCCACTGACACTGTTTATGGTAGGGTTTTTCAGCAAAAGCATGTCACACACCATGAGCTTGTGTGGTTGCACAGTAAACTGATACACCAGTTTCTCTTTTGTTGTAAGATTCTGCTCTATATGTGTTTTCTGTAGCATTAAACCACACACCACTCGCCAAATCAACCAAGATTGAAATCTTAATGGTTATAACGTTAAAATTACCAAAGATTTCCTCAAGATGCCCAATCAGCATAACATAAACTCACATTCTGCAGAACTTTAATGTAGTGGATGTTTTTGGGGAAACGCAGCGTCAGTCGCGGCAGGAAGGCGTCGTCTCCAGAGTTCAGCAGCAAGGTTTTCAACATGATGGTCTGTCCAGAGCCAAGAGCAAAGTACTGCTGCTGACTGATGACAAACAACGAGATAAACAACAACAACATTGTTGTTTCAGTCAGAACCAACATCAAAATACAACTGCTGACTAATGACAACAAAGGCCTTGGTGACAGAAATGATTTTAACACTTACTGCTATAGAAACATTTCCCTGAAAAGAAAATGATACACTTTTGCTTACTTTGCTGTACTGTCAATAAGTTTGACATCGTACCAACAAAAAATTACAGGCTATGGTCACTAACAGCACTGCTAAGATTTTTATTACTATACTAAAATTATTGAGTGAATGCTGAGAGTGATACCACTCTCGTGTCTGTACGTTGAATATGAAGCTGCTGCCAGCAGACAGTTAGCTTTGTTTAGCACAATGAGTGGAAAGTGCTAACCTGGCACAGTCCATAGTTTAAAAATGCAGCACCTCTGATGCTACATTACATCACATTTGTTTAAACATACATAAACAGAAATGTAAAAACAACAATCTGCGGTTTTAGTCTGTGTATTTTTTTACTTTGGCCCAAGCCAGGCCAGCTGTTTCCCCTGTTTCCAGTGTTTATGCTAAGCTAGGCTAACCATGTCCTGACTCCAGCTCCATGCTCCACACACACAATCCTCTCTTCTCACTCTTGTCAAAAAGTCAATAGTGTATGTTGTGTGTGTGTGTGTGTGTGTGTGTGTGTGTGTGTGTGTGTGTGTGTGTGTGTGTGTTCTTACTGTGGCAGCACTAGTTGAGCAGAGAGCTGCATGTTGGTCGAACAGTTTACCAGAGAACAGGAACGAGCAAACCAAGTCTGACAGAGTGAGAGAGACAGTAATCAGTGATAATGTTGAACTGAGCAGTCATAATTTTCCACTTCAAGAACTGTGACCTCTGACCCCTGACCTCCGCCTCACAGCTGATGAATAATGTCCTGATAAGTAACTCCAGCTTTAAATTCCTACATGTTAACTCTTCCTGCTCTGTTTTTATGAGTCAGTGGGACATGGGGTGGAGATGAACTGACTGATGGTGGGTAATGTGCTGCAGATAATATGTGGCAGCTGTAAACACAGAAAGTCATTATCAGTGTGTGTGGAGGATCTGGCATCAGATTAGCAGATTCTTTAGGCAACTAGTTGGTTTTAGCCACAGTCTGTAGTTAGTTGGTGTTAGCACTAGTTGATCTAGTTGTTTTTTGCCCTAGTACCTGGTTGGTGTTAGCATTAGCCTGAACCTGGTTAATGTTAGCATTAGCCTGTACCTAGTTAGTAATAGCACTCACTGGTACCCAGTTGTTTTAGCACTGGTAACCAATTGGTGTTAGCCTTAGTTTGTACCTGGTTGGTTTGCACTAGCCTCTAGCTAGCTGGTAATAGCACTCGATGGTACCTAGTTTTTTTAGCACTGGTACCCAGTTGGCATTAGCACTGGTGTTTACCTGGTTGGTGATTGTGTTCTGGTGTCCTGCGCTCTGTTGCAGAATGGGTTTTAATGGTGGGAAAGTTTTGGAAGAGGCTCTGTGGGGATTTGTTTCTTTGTGACTGTAGGAAACCTCAAACTGGACTGGAGTAAAAATGTCCCTCACATCTTTCTGTAGGAGAAAGAAACAGGTACATCGAAGAGACGAGCAAATACAATAAAATGTTATTACTCCCATATTAAACTTATTCACTGTATGTTTTTTAGCATGTGTGTGAGTGTGTTACCCTTTGGTAAGCCACGTGTGTTGAACAAGTGAGCTGGCCGTGTCGTGCCCTCACACGCCCCCTCGTGCTATTGGATGACCCGTTACCATGGAAAAAGAAACGATGAGGGAAGGATGGTTTATGGAGGAGGTCAGAGGTCAAATTATATTGAAGATCTGAAGAAGAGAGGAACAATCTTAAATATCAGTAGGTAAGTTGTAGACACTTGTAACATTTAAAGTAACATACTGTTTGAAAATATGAAGTTTGTAAGCAGCCAAATGACAGACCCTTCTTCTTTAAATCTGCCATTGTTATCATTGTAAACTGCATATCTGCTGTATAAGAATTTAAGGCTAAGGGGGGTGGGACTTGTTAGTCCAGTGATCTTAAACATCAACAGGTTGGGTGTAAAGTTGTATAAAAGGTCAGATTGAACCTATAAACTTAAATACTCAACAGTTTGGTTTACATTACCTATCATTCCTTTGAAATGTCTGGACCTGACACTGAAGCAGACAGTAACATTGAAGCAGACAGTCTTGTGTTCTCGGCACAGCGCCACCCGCTGGTCAATATGCTCAGGCAGAGTCAGAAACGCCTTCACCTGAATCACTGGACGAGTCCTACAGCACACACGACAAATTCAGAGAAATTATTACAGCATGCCAACTGGACTGAAATACAGTCCAGTTACATGATTCCCTGTTGGAGACTGATTTTACTATTAATTAATATGTATCCTCAAGGCAAAGACTTCCATCCACACTATTTTGAGGCAGATGTTGGGAAACCTTTGCGTATCTTATTGTGGGATGCCCTGTTTCACTTGCTGTATCATCTCTTTTCAAATTTAGCTAAAATAAGGAGTCTTTGTTCCTGTACACGTCTATGAAATGAGACAGAACAGCTGGAACACTTTCTAGGTCCTGTTGAAGAAAGCTTCAGTGTGGTTTTACCTGAGCACCACGGCCGAGTCTGAGAGGAATGCACCAACCGCCACATCTGCAGAGAGAAACAGACTTTAACCTTGATGAAAGAAGATCTAATGAGAACACAAATGTACAATATGAACACGGTTGTTGTGACATTTACCCTGGTAGCCGTTATCATCTATGTCAATGCCAGAGCTCAGCGACTGGCCGAACATCCTGAGGTCACGACCCAGGGTGGATCCTGTAATCCTCTGAAAACACACACACACACACACACACACACACACACACACCATGTTGGATCTGAATGTGTCTCCTCACCACTATCTGTGCTGTTTCATCTTCAGACTCAAGATGAAGCAGCATCTTCCTCTTAATAATAATTAAGTATGAGGATGATCTTTTAAGTTGCCTGAAAAAGCACCATATTGTCCTCACACTGCCTGCCATATAACAGCCTAAGTGTAGTAATAAAACAGTTTCACGATGTCTAACGTGGCACTTGGTTTGATAGAAATGGCAGGTGAAACAGTAGTGGACGCAGCCAAGAACTGTTACGATGGTTCGGAATTGATCAGTCTTAAAGGAATAGTTAATTTTGTCTTGTTTTGTCCTGTGTTTGCTTTGACTACATTGCGGTCCCTAAACTTTTAGATCTATGCTACTTTGCTCAACATTGTAAGTAATACTGATATTTATCTATTCTATTTATTAATGTATTAAAAACTATAGACTCCTATAGGAGATCATAGGAGACTGATCATTGTTAGAGATATCTAATCATTTTAGATCTTGTGAACTGATAGGAATAATACTATGAAAATAAGACCCAACTTGTAATAAGCTGTATTATTGTTCTTATTATTATTTTCTGTATCAGTGTTGGTGTTTGTACCTGAGATGGAGTTGGTGAGATGCTCTCCTTCCTGCCGTTGTAAATGTAGACGGCTCCTTTTAGGTCGTCTTCCTGTGGGGCACCAACTGCCACATCTACATCCACACACACCCACACACACATTTATTACTATCTGTTTTTTAAATATTAAACACTACAGCCAGCTTAGCTTAGCTTAGCAAAAAGACTATAAACGGGGGAAAAGCTAGCCTGGCTCATTTAACAGTAGCAAAATCCTCCTACCGGCACCGCTAAAGCTAACTAATTAACACATCCCATGTGTTTATATGCACAAAAAAAACGTTTTGCAGGTGGTTACTATATGAGTGAGGACTCGTGCTGTCTCCATTCACTAATCCATCAGCCCAATCTCGGCCTTTCACCAACACATAGATCTTCTTCCTGCCAGGCATCCACTGATTTATGTTGACATTTTCAGAGACTTGAAACTTTCTGTAGATTGTTAATAGATTGTTAATCGATCCTTTTGGAGGTCAGGTCCAAATTTCCTGGATGTGTGTTAGAGAGGGGTTTGGACTTATGACCTCAGCATTTCTAAAAAGCCCAGCTATGGTGCCGCTGTTCAGAAAATGTTCAGCAAGATGAAAGTAGTAGCATGCTTAGTACATAAACATGCGAAAACACCAGCATGGTCCTTTAATATTTAACCTGAGTCCTTTGAAGATGTGAGGGTCTGCAGTCAAACTGTGTTTTTTTTTTTTACAAAGAGAGCTACTGGAACACACACACACACCCACACAGTCTTTTATCTAGCTGTGGCAGATTAGATTAGAAGGCAGGTTCAGTTACAGAGCAGCAACTGTTTGTCATTACAGCTTTAATGAACTTAATAACACGCTCCACCCCACACACACACCCCTCACTGCATATGTGTGTGTGCGTGTGTGAGGGTGTGTTAAACTATCAGCAAGTGGCAGTTACTGTTGGTGGTGGGTCAGTTGTGCCCCCGACATTTGTTTTTGGTAGTTGAATATAGTACTACTTCTACTACTGAAGCAGCCGTAGTAATAGTACTGCAGGTTTTTAAAGTAATGTTATTTGTTGTGGTATTAGCAGCAGTGATAGTGGCAGTGGTATTGGCAATATCAAAAGGAATAGTAGCATTTGCAGTAGTTATTGGTAGCATCAGAAGAATTATTAGACAGATTCAGGACTATTTACAGTAGCAATATTATTAGTAGTAGTATGTGCAGTAGCAGAAAGTATTGGTAATATCAGAAGAACTTGTAGTATTATATTAATATGTAATTATAGTAGCAGCATTTGTTTGTAATATCAGAAGTACTAGAAGGAGTGTTGCTGTACTATTAGCAGTACTACTAGTTATGGTGTTTGCACTAATATTAGCAGCAGTAGTATTTGCAGTTGTACAGTAGTTGTAAATAATATTTGCGGCAGCAGAATTAGTTATTAGTACTATCAGAGGGAGTACTAGTATCTTGCTTCAGTAGTAGAAGCAGTAGTAATTAATAGTATCAGACATAGTAGAAGATGTATTGCAGTACTATTAACAGTAATGCAGCGGTATTCGCAGCAGTAGTGCTAGTAGTACTGTGTATATGAAGTGGTTTCACCAAAATAAAAGCTGATAGGTCAGGCTTTGCAGGTGTGATCATTACCGGGGTAACCGTCATCGTCCAGGTCTCCCAGGTCAGCAATGGTACTTCCAAACCGGGCGGCGTAGGCATTGCTGCCAGTCAGCTGAAACTCCGCTTCCATCAGCTTCCCCTGAGAGAGAGTCAGTTTGTGTTTGGTCGCAGTTTCATTGACATGCGTCAGTCTTCTGTTATTTCCTGTTAGTACAATCTGTTAGTAACAGTAAAGTATGTTTATTTTGTTGTACATCAACTGTAGACAAGGTATACTCTCACATTTAGTATACCGTAAAACTTCAATCAATAGCCGAGTGCCAAATAGCCGCCTACCCCATTTACTGGCCTGGTGTGGGAACACATTATGACAAATAAACGCCTGCCTCAATTTAACGCCTGATCTAGTTTAGATTGTTAATACAAATATTATGCTGTGACGAATGTTATGATCAATATCAGTATGGACATGCTACACATCATTAGATCGGTTAGATTCTCCACAATTCTGTTGTTCAGTTCATTTAAGGGAAACAACAAGCCCCAAAGTCTAATTCTTATAGATTTACTGGTGTAACCTGCCTGGTACAAGAGAGGAAAGGAAAAAAAGTGATGACTACTTACATTTGAAGCGCTCATTAAGACTGCTCGTTAAGCCCAAATGTGTCCGTTCCTTGATTATTTATATTCCTTTAGTCTGTAAGGGTCCAGCCATCAAAAGAATCAAAACAGCTTTTCATAAAAATTAATCCATAATGGGTGAATCCTGTTATGTGAAGTCCATCGCTCTCTGTCTGCTAACTTCTCTCATCCTGCACCCTGTTGTTGTCGTGATGTTACTTCAAAATAAAAGCGCATAAGCTGTCTGTTGGAGCTAGATCAAATGAATGATGTGTATTTGATATTATTTGATCATTTTTATACAAGTATTATTCTGTTTGAAATAAATAAACTGTTTTATAGTAGTTTCGGTTTTGTGCAAAAGGAATTAAAGGCCTGTTCCAAATATAGGTCAATTCAGTGATTTAAGCAAATAAAAGCCCGAGCTAGTATTCAAAGTTTTACGGTATAATAGTACTGAACATAATAGTACTGTCGACCATGTTGGGTCTACAGACAAATCCCAGATTAATATTCACTGCTTTGTGCTAAAATACATAAATTGTGTGTTCGTGTTTATGTGTGTTTTGCTGACCTGGCCCTGGTTGATGTACACATGGACTTTTCCCTCCTCCTGATGACACCTGTTGCCATGGGAGCGCCGACCAACAGATCTGACAAACCATCAGCATTCAGATCCACCACGCAGACACTGGAGCCGAAGTAAGATCCCAGCTACACAAGCACACACGAAGACACACCAGCTAAATGCTAAGTATTCTATTGTTTTGAATGGAGCATGCTAATGCTAAGTGGCTTCTTACCTCTGTTCCGGACACTTTGGAGACGACACGCAGCAAGTTGTTGTCTACTGAGAAGATGAAGACCTGCACAAAGACACTCACGCTCAAACCTCAATCACTGCAACTACATAACACAACATACACTATCATGTATCACAAACCTGAAAGTTATCATAACACCATCAAGAGAAGTGAGGATGAGACTAACTGTAACCAACAACCATTCAGACTTTCAGAGCAGTTACTAAAGAGACAGACAGACAGACAGACAAGTAGACAGCTACAGAGGTAGGTCCTACCTTGCCCTTC
>NW_024040596.1:34276887-34405876 GCF_014851395.1 Micropterus salmoides | reverse complement strand
TTGCAAGCAGCGTTGGGCGGGCCCTCGCACTTTAGCGCGTCCGGGCGTGAGCCGGCCGAGTTGCATATTCTGGCGCTCTGCCGGCGGCTGTGAATTTCTACGCGTTCCGACGCCGCATGAAGGTGTTATATGTCACTTCCTGTGTCCCCTATGTGGAGCACATAGCACTTGCCGCTATGAATATAAATCGGTATTGACGTGTAGATGCTGCGGGGTGGGAGAGTTATCAAGCACGTAAAGTTTGTTTCAGATGTGAGCATGTACACTGAACAATAATGTACCCAAACAATAAAATAAATTCCTTTTATATTTCCCTGCCTTGTTGTTTATGTGTACATACAGAGGAAGAATGTGAGACAGCACACATTTCATCGTTACTGTGTGTTAGAGCATGGGAGAACAGTGGATACTTTTAATACAGCCCACACCCTAATACTGTGTAACTATAACAGTAGAGAACAGAAGAAAAGATGTTCTTTCTTTACAACTGTCTGCATAGCTTATTCATATTGTGTAATGAATGAAAATAAATAGGCCTACTAGGCTCCTCTCTACTTTGACATTTAAGATTAGCTGTTTGATCCACCTTCATACACATGTGACATTACTGTACAACTTGAGAAAGGTGAGTTGTTTTCTGCTCCAGCCTGCCTAAAAGAAAAGCGTTTTTGGATTAAATGGACTTTATTAGCTACTGCAGTGCAGGATGAACTCAGAATAGAACCATTTCTCACCTTATTATTCTAAATCATGCAACGAAGAAGAAGAAATGCATAAGAAATCCTGGGACAAAATCTGTCCACAGCATGTAGTCTTATGAACAAGACTTGTGTTATAGCTGACTTGGGCAGTGAAATGTTTAATTTTTTTAATTCATGTGGTCATAGTTGTCCACAACTCAAATCAGAATATAAGAAGAAATGTTTTATACCACCTCAAGAAGGCTTCCTATCAGAAAGGTAGGAAGGTATTTCAAATGTACAACTGCAGTACTTAAATCTAAGTAAAGTAATTTCCCTGACATTTTTGTGTTACTTTACTTTTAATAGACCCATGTAAGAGGTTTTATACTTCCTGTGAGTATAATCCAATCAATCTTATTTTCATACTGTATATCCGTTGTGTAATTTGATAAATTGTGTTGTATGTCGTGCTCGCATCTCAGAGAAGACTCTGACTGCAACATGCGTCTTTGTAAAGAGAGAAACGACAGAAAAAGTCTCTAACTCTGCCTGTCAGCTCGCTCTGCTCCGTTAAAACTGAATTTACCATACAGAATTGAATACGAGTGCACTCCAGATTTAGCTGCAGCCAGCTGACCGTGTGCTTCTCCCTATACCGCAGTTCTGTGTCCATGCATGCAGCAAACTGAAAGCACTGTCTGTCGGTGCTCTACGTGAAAAGAGAAGGAAGACATTGCTGGTAGTATTGTCTTCAGAGTTGTTAAACACCTCAGCGCACTGAAGGAAGCCATCTGACTGTGTGAGGGGCAAGATCGTTGATGTCTGCAGGCAGAGTAGGAGCTCTCCTGTCTGACTGGTCCACCAATAGCAGAGAAGATGACCCCTTGAGACACAGCCCCTCCTCATTTGCATAATGAGGCAGAAATGCATACAAAAATTTAAAAAGACAGGCAGAAATAAATACCATGGGTGAAAATAAATAAGGTAAATAAATACAAAGGAAGAATAAAACAGACAAAAATATTAAAACACACATAAATAAATACATTAAAAAAATTAGTAATAAATAAAGTTGAATAAACAAATAAGGTAATTATAACAAAGGTGAATAAGTAAAGGCACTAATTAAAATATATACATTTATGTCTCCTTGTATAATTTAATTACTACCTACATTTATTTATTTACTTAATTTTTTGTGTATTTAATTGGATGCTTATTTATTTATTGAGCATTTATTTATTTCTCTATTTATTTCTGACTGTGTCAGGATCGGTCCTCCATAACGGGGTGGGAGAGTTATCAAGCACGTAAAGTTTGGTTCAGATGTGAGCATGTACACTGAAGTTACGACAACTTCCGTGTCATGGCGAAGAGCTGATCTTTGACGCCACGCCACGGACACGCCCATTGACGAAAACTCGCAAATAGCACAACTTTTCATCTTCAATGCCTTTAGAAGGCACACAGAAATTTGAGGTCGGTCGGACTAAATCCCTAGGAGGAGTTCGTTAAAGTACGAAGTGTGTAAATCATCCAAAATTTGACGTAAAATTCAAAATGGCCGACTTCCTGTTGATTTTAGGCTATGGCTCCAAGAGGCTTTTTGTGCGTCTGGACAAGATACACGTACCACAGAAAATTCGTGCACGTAGGTGAAACGTGCGGCGGGGGCTGCTTCGTTAAATGTCACTTTCTGTTGCCAGCAGGTGGCGCTATGACTGTGGTGAATGTCGGCATGTACATGTGTTCAGGGCGGGACTCTCATCCTACATGTACAGTTTGGTCCAGATGTGAGCATGTACACTGAAGTTACGACAACTTCCTGTTTCATAGCGAATCATCGACGCCACGGACACGCCCATTGACGAAAACGCGCAAATAGCACAACTTTTCATCGTCAATGCCTTTAGAAGGCACAGCAGAAATTTGACGTCGATCCGACTAAATCCCTAGGAGGAGTTCGTTAAAGTACGAAGTATGTAAATCATCCAAAAATGGCCATAAAATTCAAAATGGCCGACTTCCTGTTGACTTTAGGCTATGGGTTCTTGAGGCTTTTTTGTGCGTCTTGATACGATACATGTCCCCAGAAAATTTCGTACATGTAGGTTGAACGTGAACGAGGGGCTAATCATTTCCAATTTTCTAGGTGGCGCTAGCGAGTCATTTTGCCACGCCCATGTGCGAAACTTGTAGAATACGAAATTTTTCACCGGTTCTGACACGTTTGCAAATTTTGGTGAGTTTTCGAGTATGTTTAGGCCATGTCATTTGGGCCTACTTTGCAGAAAAAAAATAAAAATTAAAGCTGCAAGCAGCGTTGGGCGGGCCCTCGCACTTGTAAGCGCATCCGCGCGTGAGCCGGCCGAGTTGCACATTCTGGAGTTCTGACGGTGCGGCTGTGAATTTCCTACGCGGTTCCGACGCCGCATGAATGTGCTATATGTCACTTCCTGTGTCCCCTATGTGGAGCTACATAGCACTTGCCGCTATGAATATAAATCGGTATTGGCGTGTAGATGTCTGCGGGGTGGGAGAGTTATCAAGCACGTAAAGTTTGTTTCAGATGTGACATGTACACTGAACAATAATGTACCCAAAGAATAAAATAAATTCCTTTTATATTTCCCTGCCTTGTTGTTTATGTGTACATACAGAGGAAGAATGTGAGAACAGCACACATTTCATCGTTACTGTGTGTTAGAGCATGGGAGAACAGTGGATACTTTTAATACAGCCCACACCCCTAATACTGTGTAACTATAACAAGTAGAGAACAGAAGAAAAAGATGTTCTTCTTTACAACTGTCTGCATAGCTTATTCATATTGTGTAATGAATGAAAATAAATAGGCCTACTAGGCTCCTCTCTACTTTGACATTTAAGATTAGCTTGTTTGATCCACCTTCATACACATGTGACATTACTGTACAACTTGAGAAAGGTGAGTTGTTTTCTGCTCCAGCCTGCCTAAAAGAAAAGCGTTTTGGGATTAAATGGACTTTATTAGCTGCTGCAGTGCAGGATGAACTCAGAATAGACCCATTTCTCACCTTATTATTCTAAATCATGCAACGAAGAAGAAGAAATGCATAAGAAATCCTGGGACAAAATCTGTCCACAAATACTGTACAGCATGTAGTCTGATGATCAAGACTTGTGTTATAGCTGACTTGGGCAGCGAAATGTTTAATTTTTTTAATTCATGTGGTCATAGTTGTCCACAACTCAAATCAGAATATAAGAAGAAATGTTTTATACCACCTCAAGAAGGCTTCCTATCAGAAAGGTAGGAAGGTATTTCAAATGTACAACTGCAGTACTTAAATCTAAGTAAAGTAATTTCCCTGACATTTTTGTGTTACTTTACTTTTAATAGACCCATGTAAGAGGTTTTATACTTCCTGTGAGTATAATCCAATCAATCTTATTTTCATACTGTATATCCGTTGTGTAATTTGATAAATTGTGTTGTATGTCGTGCTCGCATCTCAGAGAAGACTCTGACTGCAACATGCGTCTTTGTAAAGAGAGAAACGGACAAAAAAGTCTCTAACTCTGCCTGTCAGCTCGCTCTGCTCCGTTAAAACTGAATTTACCATACAGAATTGAATACGAGTGCACTCCAGATTTAGCTGCAGCCAGCTGACCGGTGCTTCTCCCTATACTGCAGTTCTGTGTCCATGCATGCAGCAAACTGAAAGCACTGTCTGTCGGTGCTTCTACGTGAAAAGAGAAGGAAGACATGCTGGTAGTATTGTCTTCAGAGTTGTTAAACACCTCAGCGCACTGAAGGAAGCCATCTGACTGTGTGAGGGGCAAGATCGTTGATGTCTGCAGGCAGAGTAGGAGCTCTCCTGTCTGACTGGTCCACCAATAGCAGAGAAGATGACCCCTTGAGACACAGCCCCTCCTCATTTGCATAATGAGGCAGAAATGCATACAAAAATTTAAAAAAGACAGGCAGAAATAAATACCATGGGTGAAAATAAATAAGGTAAATAAATACAAAGGAAGAATAAAACAGACAAAAATATTAAAACACACACATAAATAAATACATTAAAAAAATTGTAATAAATAAAGTTGAATAAACAAATAAGGTAATTATAACAAAGGTGAATAAGTAAAGGCACTAATTAAATATATACATTTATGTCTCCTTGTATAATTTAATTACTACCTACATTTATTTATTTACTTTATTTTTTGTGTATTTAATTGGATGCTTATTTATTTATTGAGCATTTATTTATTTCTGTATTTATTTCTGACTGTATCAGGATCGGTCCTCCATAGCGGGGTGGGAGAGTTATCAAGCACGTAACGTTTAGTGCAGATGTGAGCATGTACACTGAAGTTACGACAACTTCCGTGTCATGGCGAAGAGCTGATCTTTGACGCCACGCCACGGACACCCCATTGACGAAAACTTGCAAATAGCACAACTTTTCATCTTCAATGCCTTTAGAAGGCACAGCAAAATTTGAGGTCGGTCGGACTAAATCCCTAGGAGGAGTTCGTTAAAGTACGAAGTGTGTAAATCATCCAAAATTTGACGTAAAATTCAAAATGGCCGACTTCCTGTTGGGTTTAGGCTATGGCTCCAAGAGACTTTTTGTGCGTCTGGACAAGATACACGTACCACAGAAAATTTGTGCACGTAGGTGAAACGTGCGGCGGGGGCTGCTTCGTTAAAAGTCACTTCCTGTTGGCAGCAGGTGGCGCTATGACTGTGGGTGAATGTCAGCATGTACATGTGTTCAGGGCGGGACTCTCATCCTACATGTACAGTTTGGTGCAGATGTGAGCATGTACACTGAAGTTACGACAACTTCCGTGTCATGGCGAAGAGTTGATCTTTGACGCCACGCTACGGACACGCCCATTGACGAAAACTTGCAAATAGCACAACTTTTCATCTTCAATGCCTTTAGAAGGCACAGCAGAAATTTGAGGTCGGTCGGACTAAATCCCTAGGAGGAGTTCGTTAAAGTACGAAGTGTGTAAATCATCCAAAATTTGACGTAAAATTCAAAATGGCCGACTTCCTGTTGGGTTTAGGCTATGGCTCCAAGAGACTTTTTTGTGCGTCTGGACAAGATACACGTACCACAGAAAATTCGTGCACGTAGGTGAAACGTGCGGCGGGGGCTGCTTCGTTAAAAGTCACTTCCTGTTGCCAGCAGGTGGCGCTATGACTGTGGGTGAATATCAGCATGTACATGTGTTCAGGGCGGGACTCTCATCCTACATGTACAGTTTGGTCCAGATGTGAGCATGTACACTGAAGCTACGACAACTTCCGTGTCATGGCGAAGAGTTGATCTTTGACGCCACGCCACGGACACGCCCATTGACGAAAACTTGCAAATAGCACAACTTTTCATCTTCAATGCCTTTAGAAGGCACAGCACAAATTTGAGGTCGGTCGGACTAAATCCCTAGGAGGAGTTCGTTAAAGTACGAAGTGTGTAAATCATCCAAAATTTGACGTAAAATTCAAAATGGCCGACTTCCTGTTGGATTTAGGCTATGGCTCCAAGAGACTTTTTGTGCGTCTGGACAAGATACACGTACCACAGAAAATTTGTGCACGTAGGTGAAACATGCGGCGGGGGCTGCTTCGTTAAATGTCACTTTCTATTGCCAGCAGGTGGCGCTATGACTGTGGGTGAATGTCGGCATGTACATGTGTTCAGGGCGGGACTCTCATCCTAGATGTACAGTTTGGTCCAGATGTGAGCATGTACACTGAAGTTACAACAACTTCCTGTTTCATGGCGAATCATCGACGCCACGGACACGCCCATTGACGAAAACGCGCAAATAGCACAACTTTTCATCGTCAATGCCTTTAGAAGGCACAGCAAAAATTTGACGTCGATCCGACTAAATCCCTAGGAGGAGTTCGTTAAAGTACGAAGTGTGTAAATCATCCAAAAATGGCCATAAAATTCAAAATGGCCGACTTCCTGTTGACTTTAGGCTATGGGTTCTTGAGGCTTTTTGTGCGTCTTGACATGATACACGTCCCCAGAAAATTTCGTAGATGTAGGTTGAACGTGAACGAGGGGCTAATTTTTTCCAATTTTCTAGGTGGCGCTAGCGAGTCATTTTGCAACGCCCATGTGCGAAACTTGTAGAATACGAAATTTTTCACCGGTTCTGACATGTTTGCAAATTTTGGTGAGTTTTCGAGTATGTTTAGGCCATGTCATTTGGGCCTACTTTGCAGAAAAAAAAAAAAAAAAAAAAAAAAAAAAAAAAAATAATCCGAGCAAATTCAATAGGGACCTCACACGGTCGTGCTCGGGCCCTAATAAAAATAAAAAATAAAAAAATAATCCGAGCAATTTCAATAGGGACCTCGCACAGTCGTGCTCGGGCCCTAATAAATAAATAAATAAAAAAAAATAATCCGAGCAAATTCAATAGGGACCTCGCACGGTCGTGCTCGGGCCCTAAATATATATATATATATAATCCGAGCAAATTCAATAGGGACCTCACACGGTCGTGCTCGGGCCCTAATAATCCGAGCAAATTCAATAGGGACCTCGCACGGTCGTGCTCGGGCCCTAAAAAAATGAAGGATCCCCATCGCTATTACTGTTGCTTTAAAGAGATACACCTCAACCCAACACCTCAACACCAAAGCTGCTGGGCCTGATAACATCCCTGGCTGTGTACTAAAAACCTGTGCCAATCATTTTCAACATTTCACTGTCTCAGGAGAGGGTTCCCACCTGCTTCAAGACATCCACCATCGTTTCTGTATCTAAAAAGTCTGTAGTGTCTAGTCTGAATGACTTCCGCCCTGTTGCTCTCACCCCCATTCTGATTAAATGCTTTGAGAAACTGGTTCTTCAGCACATAAAGAACAACATCCCAGCCAGCCTGGACCCTCATCAGTTTGCTTTCAGAACTTACAGATCCACAGAGGATGCCATCTCCACTGCCCTCCACTCAGCCCTCACACACCTTGAGAAAAACAACACCTACATCAGAATGCTGTATGTGGATTTCAGCTCAGCATTCAACACAATCTCCCCATGAAACTGATCAGCAAACCCAGCACTCTGGGTTTAAATTCAACACTCTGCAACTTAATATTGGACTTCCTCCCAAACAAACCCCAGTCAGTTTGGATTGGGTCAACACTAGAGCCCCACAGGGCTGTGTGCTCAGCACCCTCCTGTTCTCGCTGCACAGTCTTGTAGGTGGTACACAGAGAACAACCTACTGCAGTGGAGCAGGTGAACAGATGATTAAACTGTGATTAAAAACAACCAGGAGATCATTGGTACCCATCTACAGCATCAGTGATATCGGTGAGATGAGGTGCTTGCAGAGCCCAAAGGATACTAAAAAGACAATACCCACCCAGCCACAGGTTTTGCACATTACCATACCACTTACATTTTGAACTACCCTCATTTCCACTTCAACAAAGTCTTTCTATTGCACTATATTTTAATACACATAACACTGATATTACACATATTGCATATATGTTTTGTATGTATACATAACTGTATATCTTCCTTCTAAAATAGGGAAAAGGTAACTTTTTTTTTCTTATTTTAGTGCTACATTTACATAATTTTATATTTTTTTGCCTATTTTATTGTTTTTACTTTGATTCTAATTGAAAGGTATCTTAAAACATTTTCTGTGTATGCAGCTTGTAGGATGCAACAACTGCATTTCATTGTGCAGTCCTATATTCGGGTTGGAGTGGCTTTGGCTCAGGAGGCTTAGAGAGGCTACTAATCAAAAAAAATGGGCGTTTTGATGCCTGGCTCCTTTATTCTGCTATTCCAAAGCAACTTTCAATTGCTATATATGCCAGAGGTTGCACGCCTCTGTAGCAATTAGGGTTAAGTCTTGCCCAGGGACACACTGGTGTCTCACAGGATTCAAACATGGAACTCTCACACCAAAGGCATGTGTCTAATCCACTGCTCCATCCCACCCCCTTATAAGATCCATTCAGAGAGTGTGAGCGTCTCCGTCATCGTTTCTAAAGTCTTCCATTTTTGCCCATCTTCACTAAAACGCCCTCAATACGAAAAATGGGGTTGGCAGTATTTTCAAACTTCTCCGTTTTAGGTCTTCATTTTAGTCTGGACGGGAGGTGCAAACGTATCAAAAGGTCTCCGTTTAAAAACCAAAATGCAGTAGTCTGGATGGGGCCTTAGACTGCTTGTGTTGTGGTGGCAGCCCGGCTGACGGTGAGTGTCCTGGGTTTTTTTTCTCCTTTTTATCAGTTTTTCTGCTTTTTTCCTTGGTTTCCTGTTCTCTGCCCGCCTCCCTGTGTTTTCTCCCCTGTGTGCTCTCTCTCCCTCTGCTCCTGAGCCCAGCCAACTACCTGCACCTGCAACTCATCAGCCACCTCGTCAGCCTGCCACACCTGCCAGTAATCACCTCATCCCAGCCTGTATTTCAACCCCGGTTCTCCACACCATCCTCGCTTGATCGTCATTGCTCCATACCCGGTGCCATCCCCACGTTCAGGCTTTCATGTTCCTTGTTTGTTTTCACGTTTACACTGTACCTTGTCGCTGTCTTCCCTAACCTTGTCTCTCTGTCTGTTTCCCTCCCAGGTACACTCACCCTCGTCCTCCGTTCGGCTGGGCTCATCCACTGGCCCACTCCTCTTTGGACTTCCCTCACGGCGTCCTCCCTGTTCCCCCGCCTCTCCTCGCTTCCTCGGCCCCTGTGTTCCCCGGCTCCCTGGCCCCCTGTCTCCTTGGTTCCCCGTGCCTGTACTTCCCCGACGTCCTCCTCTCCCTCCACTCCAGTCCCTCTCCCCCTTTTTCCCTCCAATAAACCTCCTACCCTCTGAGTGCTGCATTTGGGTCCTCTCTGTCCCCACACCACACCCCGTAACCGCTTGCTTTCGATGGTTGTAAACAGAACAGCCCTATTTCCATTCCCCAACCCCCATTGTGGCAATCCACAGACAAAAGGGAGACAGCAGTGAAGTGAAGGGACAGTCAACGAGAGAGAGCTGTTTCTACATGCCTCCCCCTGCTGATTTTGAGTGATTATGAATGCTCTAACACTAAATAATTATTTCTTTGTAATATCAGTTTTGTTTTTAACAGCTAGGTGTTGTCCAATGTGCTCCAGGTTGTTGAAACCGTTTAAAACAATTTAAAAAAAAAAATTGGCTTTTTAAAGCTTGGATCTGATCAAAAACAATACTGAACTCCAGAAACAGAAATGGGAGACAGAGAGACTAACTGAGCAGTCTTGACACTATGTATACCGTCGATTAAACTTTGTTTTCTCTGCCAATCCTGCATGCCAACACATCAGGGGTGGGGTTGGCATACTGATTTCACCCACTGTCAGGCCTGCATTCTTAAACAGAGGTAAACCAATTAGCAGCCTTTATAGGTGCAGGGGCAAACCTGAGATTTACAATCACAGAGTTCAACAGGTTCAGATACTGTTTTGTTGCAGGTTGTGAAACTTTATTCAAGTGTGTAAATCTCATTTTGTGTCAAAGACACTTTTTTCTGTTGCCTTCTCTCAAATTCCAGGGGGAGAAGCTTAAGCTCAGGCTAACCCTAATCTTAAAATAATAAATAATTTAAATTCAGTTCAATTTAATTTATTAGTGCCACTTCATAACAAGTTATCTCATTGTAGTTTTCATACAGAGCAGATCTAGACCGTATTCTTTGTAATATTATTTACAGGGGCCCAACAGTTCCCACCAAGAGCAGCACTAGGCGACAGAGGCAAGGAAAATCTTCCTTTTAAGAGGCAGAAACCTCAAGCAGAAAAGAACACTGCCCAGCATTTGGCAAGGCCTGCAATGCCTGTGGCAAAGCCAGTCATTTTGCAAGAGTGTGTAAGAAAAAAGATGGTAAACTCCACGCAGTTGAGGGACTGAACACAGATAAAGACAACACAGCCATGGAAACAAATGTATGTGCACATGTATATATCTGCTATGTTGTTCTTCAATTCCATATTTATATATTTCCACATTTATTTATGTCGACTGTATGTTTGTCTACGTGTAGCACCTTATCATCACAGCAAAATCCTCGTATGTGTAAAACACTACTTGGCAATAAAGCTCCTTCTGATTCTGAAATGATGTGTATGCAACAGAGAGCATCGGTGCAGTGAGAGCAAAAGGCAAAACATGGTTTGTCAAACTTCAGCTAAATGGCAAACTACAGAGATGCCAACTTGACTTAGGAGCTACATGCCTCATGTCCTGAGTCTCAGAGACAAGAATAGGCTAGCTCACAGAGAGAAATTAAAACCTAGTAGAACTACTCTGAAACTGTACTCAGACCAGTTGGACCCAGCTGTTCAGCCAATGCAGTGTGCCCCACGCAACATCCTGGTGGCTTTGAAGGAGGCTGTGAAGGCTCAGCTCCACAGATATGAAGCGGAGGCCCACATCACATCAGTCAGTGAGCCCACAGACTGGATCAGCGATATGGTCATAGTCAAAAAAACAGAAGAGCTGCACATATACTTACAGCCTCATCACCTCAACCTGGCCCCCAGGCGATCGCATTACATCATGCCTACACCAAAAAGCCAAAGTCTTCACACTGGTGGATGCAAGAGATGCTTTTCTGCAATGCAAGCTCAATGAGGCTTGCAGCCTCATGACCACCTTCTGGACCCTCTGGGGCAGGAAGAGGTGGTTGAAACTTCCATTTGGCATGTCAGTTGCCCCAGAGGTCTACCAGCGGAAACAACACGAGCTGCTGGAAGGGCTCTCTTTCTCTCTCTCCCTCTCTCTTAGCGTTGTTGGTGTTGAGGTCTCTCTCCAGTCTCTGCTGATGTCTCTACTTTGCCTCCTTGATGCCAGCTTTCAGCCTCTGCGGTGCTGTATGCTTCTTTATCACCTGACCGAAAAGCAGCTTTTTTGGCTCTGGACAGAGCCCTCACCTCTCCATTTATCCAGGCCTTCTGATTTGGGAATGGTTTTTCGTCTTAGTGATCACCACATCATCAACAGGTTTGCTGATGTATGATGTCACTGATGCTGTATATTCCTCAAGGTTGATATGGCTCTCCTGGGTGGTGGCCTCTCTGAACACACTCCAATCTGTGTTCCCAAAACAGTCCTGCAACACTGCTGTATGCACACTGACTATTTTAACTGATGGTTTGACCCCTTTAACAGCTGGGTGTAAGTGGGCTGAAAAAGCAGAGAAATTACCAAAATGGGGACGGGGGAGGGCTTTGTAACTGCCACGACTATTGGTATAGACGTGGTCCAGTGTGTTTGTTCCTCTGTTGGGGATGTGGACGGATGCTGGTGGAATTTACTTAAAAATACTTCTGAGATCTGGTCGATTAAAGAGGTGGTATTATGCTTTTTAGCATTTCCCCTCTCCTTTATTGAGTTATCCCTTACCTTTTTTGTGCATGTAACAGGTTTGCAAAGTGAAAGAGCCTAAAGTAAATACCAAAGGGAGTTCCCATCTCCCACAGTAAACTCTGCTCTGAACTGCTTGAAAACAGCTCGTTTGTAGTCCAGCCGGTTCCCTTTCATCCCTGTCATCACAGGGATGAAAGCAAAATGCGGTCATATAACACTCGCCAAGCGGCTAGTCCGACATGCCCTCAAAACAACTGTGGAAAAACAGTGAGCCTCAGCACACAACCTCTTCCTTCCAAACACTGGCTACCCTCCAGGCAGTCAATGGACAGAAAGTTGTTACTGTGATGTAGAGACAGAACTCAGTTAAAACTTTATGGATGAAAGATACTTTTTTACAGATTAATAACTCACCACTCTGAAACTCTTGCTCCAGTCTATGTTGCCGAGCTGGTTGGCAACATGTACAGCTCAAACGAAGCCATGTTTGCTTCTCACTGACCCGCCCTTCTCTGCTTCTGATTGGCTAGTGGTCCTTAACTAGGAACTGTGCATGTGCAACTCCCAACAAAGATCGTTTAGAGCCAAGATGTATCACTCCATAGCTAAAACGAAGCCTTCAATACACTGGGTGAAAAGAGGAGCTGCAGCAATGTGCAGTATGACAACCATGTAAACTTGTTCTGTTACAACCCCTAAATAAGATTTTGAACCTGAAAATGAGCACAATACTACCTCTTTAAAATCACCAGCAACAATATAAACACCATCAGGTTAGTTTGTAGTCTTTTGTCTTTCTGCTAAATCAAGAGTAAATGTTTTAATACTGCAAGTTTGGAGCCATCTCAACAGTTTCAACACTAAGCATTTAGAAAAAACAAAGTAGAGTAAAAATGATGCAGTCAGTCAGTTTTACTTTGAGTGTTTCAGTGTGTGTATTTAATTCGCAATAAAAAACTGCAGCCCATCATGTTGCTAGAGGTACAAATAAAATGTACAAGGGTTATAATTGCATACGCTATCTGGTTCTATGAATACTTTACTGTCTATCCACTGTGAGGCAGGGCCCCCAAAATGATCTGGCCCTTTTAGCATGGTAGAGTGGTACATCATATCAATCATGTTTCTTATACAGAGGGATACAGAGGATATAGTCAATGACAATGTATTAAAATTAATAAGTAATCACATTATACCTCCTGATCAAGGTCACATGATTCACATGAATAATACAAGTGGTTGGAGATTTATTTCAGCCATGGTTGGAGATCTTTGCTGTCTTTCTTATTTGATGCAGCCAAAGTTTTTTCTTCACACCTAAGTGAAACAACAACAGCTTATCACCAAATGAAAAATTAAGTTAGAATAGAATGATGTATGTAACATTATCTATCTAATAAAGAGGGGAATCTGTGTGTGTGTGTGTTTATTTCGATTATGTCAGTAACTAGTTCATCTAATTGACTTTAAAAGTGGCGGGTGCGTTGCTGCAGACACAAGGGAGTGCAGTGTCACATTTGGTGCCATTTGAACATGCGACACGTTCAGAATTAATAAATATACTACAGAACAGAGATGAGCGAAGCTCTGCAGCGGCGACGGCGTGGAACGCTCATGGGGGAACAGCGGAATGTGTCCCGGATGCGGGGCTTCAATACTTCGATATGGTAGTGAATTGTTAAAAACGGTGTAATCATCATCATGCAGGTTTGACATAGGCTAAGTTAGAAATCAATGTGTTCAAACTGACTTTTCATCTTCAATGCCTTCTAAAGGCTATTTGCGAGTTTTCGTCAATGGGCGTGTCCATGGTGTGGCGTCAAAGATCAACTCTTCGCCATGACACAGGAAGTTGTTGTAACTTCAGTGTATATGCTCACATCTGCACCAAACTGTACATGTAGGATGCGAGTCCCGCCCTGAACAAATGTACATGCTGACATTCACCCACAGTCATAGCGCCACCTGCTGGCAACAGGAAATGACTTTTATCGAAGCAGCCCCCGCCGCACGTTTCACCTACGTGCACGAATTTTCTGTGGTACGTGTATCTTGTCCACACACACAAAAAAGCCTCTTGGAGCAATGCCCTAAACCCAACAGGAAGTCGGCCATTTTGAATTTTACGTAAATTTTTGGATGATTTACACACTTCATACTTTAACGAGCTCCTCCTAGGGATTTAGTCAGATCAGATTTGTGGTGTACCTTCTAAAGGCATTGACGATAAAAAGTTGTGCTATCTGTGAGTTTTCGTCAATGGGCGTGTCCGTGGCGTGGCGTCAAAGATCAACTCTTCGCTGTGACACAGGAAGTTGATGTAACTTCAGAGTACATGCTCACATCTGAACCAAACTTTACATGCTTGATAACTCTCCCAACCCGCAGACATCTACACACCAATACCGATTTATATTCATAGTGGCAAGTGCTATGTAGCTCCACATAGGGGACACAGGAAGTGACATATAACACCTTCATGCGGCGTCGGAACCGCGTAGCAAATTCACAGCCGCACCGGCAGAGCTCCAGAATATGCAACTCGGCCGGCTCACACCCGGACGCGCTACAAGTGCGAGGGCCCGCCCAACGCTGCTTGCAGCATTAATTTTTTTTCTTTTTTTCTTTTTTCTGCAAAGTAAGCTAAGTTTTGGGGGCCTAAACATGCCCGAAAACTCAACAAACTTTGCACACATGTCAGAAGTGTTGAAAAATTTCGTATTTTATGGGTTTTGCGCATGGGCGTGGCAAAATGACTTGCTAGCGCCACCTAGAAAATTGGAAAAAATTAGCTTCTTGTCCATGTTCAACCTACATGCACAAAAAGCCTCAAGAACCCATATCCTAAACTCAACAGGAAGTCGGCCATTTTGGATTTAATGGTAATTTTTGGATGATTTACTTTAAGAAACTCCTCCTAGGCATTTAGTCTGATCGACTTCAAATTTGTGCTGTGCCTTCTAAAGGCATTGACGATGAAAAGTTGTGCTATCTGTGAGTTTTCGTCAATGGGCGTGTCCGTGGCGTTGATGATTCGCCATGAAGCAGGAAGTTATTATAACTTCAGTGTACATGCTCACATCTGCACCAAACTGTACATGTAGGATGAGAGTTCCGCCCTGAACACATGTACATGCCGACATTCACCCACAGTCATAGCGCCACTTGCTGGCAACAGGAAGTGACCTTTAACAAAGCAGCCCCCTCCTTATTGCATCAGACAAAGGACTTGCCTCTGTACTGGTTTTATTAGATCTTAGTGCTGCATTTGATACCATTGACCATCAGATCCTATTGCATAGACTGGAACATTTCATTGGCATTAAAGGAACTGCTCTAAGCTGGTTTAAGTCCTATTTATCAGATCGATTTCAGTATGGACATGTTATCAGGAAATATAATATAAACTTTCATTGTTATGCAGATCATACTCAGTTATATCTATCGATCAAGACAGATGAAACTCATCAGTTAGCTAAACTTCAAATGTCCCTTCAGGATGTTAAAACCTGGATGACCTGTAATTTTTTTTGTAATGTTAAACTCAGATAAAACTGAAGTTATTGTTCTGGGGCCCAAGCACCTCTGTGACGCATTATCTAAAGATATAGTTTCCCTTGATGGCATCGCCCTGGCCTCCAGCAACACTGTGAGGAATCTTGGAGTTATCTTTGATCAGGACATGTCGTTTAAGTCTCACATTAAGCAAATTTCAAGGACCGCCTTTTTTCACCTATGTAATATTGCGAAAATCAGGAACATCCTGTCTAAAAATGATGCAGAAAAGCTAGTCCATGCATTTGTTACTTCTAGGCTGGATTACTGCAATTCCTTATTATCAGGCTGCTCGAAAAAGTCCATTAAGACTCTTCAGCTGATCCAGAATGCTGCAGCACGTGTTCTGACAGGAAACAGGAAAAGAGATCACATTTCTCCTGTTTTAGCTTCTTTGCATTGGCTTCCAGTAAAATCCAGAATAGAATTTAAAATCATTCTTCTTACCTACAAAGCTCTTAATGGTCAGGCACCATCTTATCTTAAAGAGCTTATAGTACCTTACTACCCCAGCAGAGCACTGCGCTCCCAGAGTGCAGGGTTACTTGTGGTTCCTAGAGTCTCCAAAAGTAGACTAGGAGCCAGAGCGTTCAGCTATCAAGCTCCTCTCCTGTGGAACCAGGTTCCAGTTTGGGTTCAGGAGGCAGACACCATCTCCACATTTAAGAGTAGGCTTAAGACTTTCCTCTTTGATAAAGCTTATAGTTAGGGCTGGCTCAGGTGAGTCCTGAACCATCCCTTAGTTATGCTGCTATAGGCCTAGACTGCTGATGCACTGAGCTCCTCTCTCCTCTACTTCCTCTCCCTCTGTATGCAACCTCATCCCACTATTGCATGTTACTAAGACAACTTCTCCCCTTTCCGGTAATCTTGTGCTTTCTTGTCCCCCTCCTCTCTCCTTCTATCACTTCCTGCAGGTGTTTCTGGCTCTGGAGCTGTGGAGTAATGGCTGTGGGTCATCTGCTGTTCCTGCTCGACACCCTCTGCTACAACAACTATTGTTGCTAGTCCTATTGTTATTATTATAATCATTAGGGCCAGAGCACGAACCGTGCAAGGTCCCTATTGGAATTGTAAGGATTTTTTTTTTTTTCTCAATTTAATGCTCCGTATTTGTATAGTCTTTTCTAGTCTTTTCGACCACTCAAAGCGCTTTTACACTACATCTGCATTCACCATTCATACACATTCATACACTGAGCCTAAGTGCTCAAACGGAAACTAACATTCACACACATTCATACACTGGCGGAACAGCCGCCAGGGGCAAATCGGGGTTCAGTATCTTGCCCAAGGACACGCAACCAGTGGGAGCCAAGGATTGAACCGCCGACCTTCCGATAAACGGCCAACCCGCTCTACCTCCCGAGCCACAGCCGCCCTAATTTAGGGGGCCTAAACATACTCAAACTCACCAAACTTTGCACACATGTCAGAAGTGGTGAAAAATTTCGTATTTTATGGGTTTCGCGCATGGGCGTGGCAAAATGACTCGCTAGCGCCACCAAGAAAATTGGAATAAATTTGCCCCTCGTTCACGTTCAACCTACATGCACGAAATTTTCTAAAGTCAACAGGAAGTCAGCCATTTTGAATTTTACGGCCATTTTTGGATGATTTACACACGCTGCTGCCAGGAGACCCAACACCCTCGGAAAGTGTTTTACAGTGATGGCGCGGCCTAACTGCACTCACTGAGGACAAAATGCAACGCGTTCGGGAGACAGGTGGGCCCGCATCGTCGTTGAGTCCCACACCACCCCTAGGAATGTAGTCCGTTGGGTGGGCGTCAGCGCGCTCTTCTTCGCGTTGAGCCGCAGTCCCAAACGCTGAAGGTGGGCGTGGACGACATCTCGATGCCGAACCGCTAATTTTCCAGTAATTTTTGGATGATTTACACACTCCGTACTTTAACAAACTCCTCCTAGGGATTTAGTTGGATCAACGTCAAATTTCTGCTGTGCCTTCTAAAGGCATTGACGATGAAAAGTTGTGGGCGTGTCTGTGGCATCGATGATTCGCCATGAAACAGGAAGTTGTTTTAACTTCAGTGTATATGCTCACATCTGCACCTAACTGTACATGTAGGATGAGAGTCCCGCCCTGAACACATGTACATGCCGACATTCACCCACAGTCATAGCGCCACCTGCTGGCAACAGGAAATGACTTTTATCGAAGCAGCCCCCGCCGCACGTTTCACCTACGTGCATGAATTTTCTGTGGTACGTGTATCTTGTCCACACACACAAAAAAGCCTCTTGGAGCAATGCCCTAAACCCAACAGGAAGTCGGCCATTTTGAATTTTACGTAAATTTTTGGATGATTTACACACTTCATACTTTAACGAGCTCCTCCTAGGGATTTAGTCAGATCAGATTTGTGGTGTACCTTCTAAAGGCATTGACGATAAAAAGTTGTGCTATCTGTGAGTTTTCGTCAATGGGCGTGTCCGTGGCGTGGCGTCAAAGATCAACTCTTCGCTGTGACACAGGAAGTTGTTGTAACTTCAGTGTACATGCTCACATCTGCACCAAATGTTACGTGCTTGATAACTGTCCTGCCCTGAACAGATCTACACACCAATATTAATTTATATTCATAGTGGCAAGTGCTATGTTGCGCCACAAATAGGACACAGGAAGTAACGTCTAACACCTTTATGCAAAATCCAAAGTGCGTAGCAAATTCACAGCTGCACCGGCAGAACTCCAGAATATGCAACGCGGCCGGCTCACACCTGGACGCGCTACAAGTGCAAGGGCCCGCCCAACGCTGCTTGCAGCTTTAATTAACATTATGATTGTTATCATTAACACTACTATACATATCTATACCATTTTTCATTTAGTCTATAGCAACATCACCTTTACTGTCTGTACCTCTGTGTGTGTATATTGTGTATGCTGCCTCCCTCCCCTCTCCTTCTATCCATCTCTTTTTCTCTCTGTTCCTCTCCTGCTCTCTCTCTCTGTTCCTCTCTTGCCCTCTCTCTCTCTCTCTCTCTCTCTCTCTCTCTCACTCTCCTCCCCCCCAACCGGTCGAGGCAGATGGCCGCCCACCCTGAGCCATGGTTGTGCTCGAGGTTTCTGCCTCTTAAAAGGAAGTTTTTCCTTGCCTCTGTCGCCTAGTGCTTGCTCTTGGTGGGAATTGTTGGGCTTCTGTAAATAACATCATACGGTAAATGACATCATACGGAGTACGGTCTAGACCTGGTCTTTTATGAAAAGCGTGATTTGGCGCTATATAAATTTAACTGAATTGAGGTTTGGGGTTTGAATCCCGTGAGTTCTCCATTCATCCTTCTGATACTGGCAACGAAAACTCTGGAATTTATTCATTACAGTACTTTCATGAATTCTCTTTTTATATTTATGTTTGTAATGAAGACTAGAGAACAGCCATCATCCTCAGAGACCTAGAGATGTACACATGAAGGTAATATTTACATTCTCCGTTTTGTTCTTTAACCTGTGTACTGGGTGACTAATATTAAATCAAGTTATTGTGAACAGATGGGTAATCTGGGAGAAAGACACCTGCTGTTTGTTGATGGTCTACAGTAAGTTACTTAGTACTGAATCAATGCAACCCTAACCCTGACCTGACAAATACATTTAAACGAACTTTTACAACTAAATTTTTTTTAAAACTTCAAATATGTTTGTATAGCAAGATTGTCTAACATTCCCTGCTTACACACATTACATCCACCTCCTAACACTGCATTTTCTGCTATATGTGATGTACTCACCATGAACTGAGCTTCTAACCACAAGTCAGGAGCAGTAGTTTGAACTATGCAACTTAACGACATTTCCTGCGAACGTTCATCAGAACTATGGTTTTGGGGAACAAATGCGTCGCTTAATGATAGTTCGTGCCATGTACGTTACCAACTTAGTTACCTCCGTAGTTCGAACTAGGGTTTTGGGAAACAGTTACGTCGCAACTGCAAAGTTTCAACGAAGTTGCTACCATAGTTAGCAATGATGCTTCTCGGAAACGCACCCCAGGTAGACAGGAAACGAGAGGAATGGAGGAAAACAGAGGTGAACAAAAGGGAAGGGTAGGAGACACTGCTGGCACATGACATTCACTAATGTTTGATATAAAAAAATAAAAGAAAACATCACAGAGGAAATACTAAGTGCATCCTTCAAAATAAAACCATGTTACAATATATACAACTGAAATGTACAGAGTCCTGTCCACACCATATCGCAACAACATCACACTACCACATTAACAGGTTACCATATTGTCGCAAAAATATTATAATTACTAAAATGTTTTGCCTCTTCTTCTAAAACATGCAAAAGGATAGCATGGTCTTTATAATGTCAGATGCCGTTAGAATACATCAGCACTGTCCTCCATCAACTCTCTTCAGTCGACTCCCTTAATATTGAGTGGATGGCAGAGGTTTGTCTGCAAGGCTGTGTGGTGACACCAAATTGGTCAGTGTCAGGGAGTGACAGCACCTGATAGGAGCTTCTGCATAGTGATTAGCCAGCATCAGCGTGTGGCAGCTGCTGGAGAATAATGGTGAACTCCTGAATTGAGAAGCACACTGTCCTCGGTCCACTCCAATCTCTTGCCCTCGGGGCAGCCTTACTCTGTGACAGATTCTCAGGTCTCCACCGCTGTCTCATTATGAATCGCTCCCATGAATAGAGATGTGAAACATCTGAGAAACAGTGGCCATGCATTATGGTGGATTCAAAGGACCTGGGGTTTAAATCAACCTGAAGGAAGCAGGAAACGGGGACATAACTCAGCCACAATGTCTCCCTCAGCCTACATGTGTCATCCACTGGAAGATCAGCAAGGAATTGAAGAGGATGTGGAAGTGCCCAGTAACTTTCCAACTTTAAATTAACAGAACAATAATAATTTAATAGTTGCCTTCTGAAATGAACACCATATTTGGCAACATCAGGACTCTGACTGTTTGGGTACGTCCAGAGCAAATGCTGACTCAAAGTGAACTTTAAGCTGTTTTGAAAACAAGAACATTCTTTATACATGGTGCCAGGAAAATGCGATGGGAAAATAGATGTTGGCTGAACAAAATTGGTCAAGCTGACTTGCTGTGACCTTGCAAGCACACTTAAGTCCTAATTTAATCTAATTGTGTTCAGTGTTTCTAAAACAAACATCACAAGGTTCAGCTTCACCTATAGAACTGTGTATCTGTTGGGAGATTGTTGTATTAAAGATTAAAGTGCATAGTTCATTTAACATGTAGAAACTGTGTAATCTCTCATGTGGAAAATTGATCACTTTGTTTTGTTACATTCTGGGAAAACAGTACTTTAGTTGCCAAATTCGTGGTACATTTTATAATTCACATGCTATTGTGTATGGGACCTTTTCAAATTTCACTAGCTCTATATATGTCCAAGAAGTGGGAGGGGTTCATCAGATCTCTTGGAACAGACAGGAGAGGATCTCATGGCTCATGGCTCTGATAGATTAGATTTTTAAGGAAATAATTTTGCATTATCATAGTCTATCAAAAAACTAGTTTCATCTAATTTTCTAGCATGCAATACTTCTATTAATTACCTTTGACAAACTGAACAATCAGTGATATTCCTATTGAATATCACTTCTGGACTGGATATCATCCAGTGGTTGAGATATTGTCACACTCTGCCTGTCTGTCATGCCGTGTTTTGTACTTTTGTGTTTAGTCAGCGTTATTATCTGTTATTTTGGTCTGTTGGGTTTTGGGGTTCTGTCTTGTCTGTCGTCTAGTGTTCAGTAACCTTTGTCATGTCTGTTACCCCAGTGATCCCTCTGCATGTCTGTCTCTGTTTTCCCCTGCTCTCTCTCCCTGCCTGTGCCTCGTTAGCCTCATGTTTGTCACCTGTGTTGCTCCCGTCCTGCTTGTTAGTCCCTGTGTATATATACCTGGTGTTTCTGTCTTTGTTGGGTCATTGTTTATTGTCACCCAGTGTTGCAGTGTGTTCTCCTGTTGGCAGCCTCATTTGTTGTGTTTCCCTGCTTGTTTTGGATTTTGGTTTTCTGTTGGACAACCTTTGTTTTGGACTTAGCCTTTCAGCCACTCAGTCTGTAAGTGTGCTCACTTTTTGTTGAAATTTGAGGTCGGTCAGACTAAATCCCTAGGAGGAGTTCGTTAAAGTACGAAGTGTGTAAATCATCCAAAAATGGCCATAAAATTCAAAATGGCCGACTTCCTGTTGACTTTAGGCTATGGGTTCTTGAGGCTCTTTTGTGCGTCTTGATATGATACATGTCCCCAGAAAATTTCGTACATGTAGGTTGAACGTGAACGAGGGGCTAATCTTTTCCAATTTTCTAGGTGGCGCTAGCGAGTCATTTTGCCACGCCCATGTGCGAAACTTGTAGAATACGAAATTTTTCACCGGTTCTGACATGTTTGCAAATTTTGGTGAGTTTTCGAGTATGTTTAGGCCATGTCATTTGGGCCTACTTTGCAGAAAAAAATATATATATATTAAAGCTGCAAGCAGCGTTGGGCGGGCCCTCGCACTTATAAGCGCGTCCGCGCGTGAACCGGCCGAGTTGCATATTCTGGAGCTCTGCCGGTGCGGCTGTGAATTTGCTACGCGGTTCCGACACCGCATGAAGGTGTTATATGTCACTTCCTGTGTCCCCTATGTGGAGCTACATAGCACTTGCCGCTATGAATATAAATCGGTATTGGCGTGTAGATGTCTGCGGGGTGGGAGAGTTATCAAGCACGTAAAGTTTGTTTCAGATGTGAGCATGTACACTGAACAATAATGTACCCAAACAATAAAATAAATTCCTTTTATATTTCCCTGCCTTGTTGTTTATGTGTACATACAGAGGAAGAATGTGAGAACAGCACACATTTCATCGTTACTGTGTGTTAGAGCATGGGAGAACAGTGGATACTTTTAATACAGCCCACACCCCTAATACTGTGTAACTATAACAAGTAGAGAACAGAAGAAAAAGATGTTCTTTCTTTACAACTGTCTGCATAGCTTATTCATATTGTGTAATGAATGAAAATAAATAGGCCTACTAGGCTCCTCTCTACTTTGACATTTAAGATTAGCTGGTTTGATCCACCTTCATACACATGTGACATTACTGTACAACTTGAGAAAGGTGAGTTGTTTTCTGCTCCAGCCTGCCTAAAAGAAAAGCGTTTTTGGGATTAAATGGACTTTATTAGCTGCTGCAGTGCAGGATGAACTCAGAATAGACCCATTTCTCACCTTATTATTCTAAACCATGCAACGAAGAAGAAGAAATGCATAATAAATCCTGGGACAAAATCTGTCCACAGCATGTAGTCTGATGAACAAGACTTGTGTTATAGCTGACTTGGGCAGTGAAATGTTTAATTTTTTTAATTCATGTGGTCATAGTTGTCCACAACTCAAATCAGAATATAAGAAGAAATGTTTTATACCACCTCAAGAAGGCTTCCTATCAGAAAGTTAGGAAGGTATTTCAAATGTACAACTGCAGTACTTAATTCTAAGTAAAGTAATTTCCCTGACATTACTGTGTTACGCATGTAAGAGGTTTTATACTTCCTGTGAGTATAATCCAATCAATCTTATTTTCATACTGTATATCCGTTGTGTAATTTGATAAATTGTGTTGTATGTGGTGCTCGCATCGGGTACTACTGAGACTTCATTGCCCTCTTCAGAGAAGACTCTGACTGCAACATGCGTCTTTGTAAAGAGAGAAACGGACAGAAAAAGTCTCTAACTCTGCCTGTCAACTCGCTCTGCTCCGTTAAAACTGAATTTACCATACAGAATTGAATACGAGTGCACTCCAGATTTAGCTGCAGCCAGCTGACCGTGTGCTTCTCCCTATACCGCAGTTCTGTGTCCATGCATGCAGCAAACTGAAAGCACTGTCTGTCAGAGCGTCTACGTGAAAAGAGAAGGAAGACATTGCTGGTAGTATTGTCTTCAGAGTTGTTAAACACCTCAGCGCACTGAAGGAAGCCATCTGACTGTGTGAGGGGCAAGATCGTTGATGTCTGCAGGCAGAGTAAGAGCTCTCCTGTCTGACTGGTCCACCAATAGCAGAGAAGATGACCCCTTGAGACACAGCCCCTCCTCATTTGCATAATGAGGCAGAAATGCATACAAAAATTTAAAAAAGACAGGCAGAAATAAATACCATGGGTGAAAATAAATAAGGTAAATAAATACAAAGGAAGAATAAAACAGACAAAAATATTAAAACACACACATAAATAAATACATTAAAAAAATTAGTAATAAATAAAGTTGAATAAATAAATAAGGTAATTATAACAAAGGTGAATAAGTAAAGACACTAATTAAAATATAAACATTTATGTCTCCTTGTATAATTTAATTACTACCTACATTTATTTATTTACTTTATTTTTTTGTGTATTTAATTGGATGCTTATTTATTTATTGAGCATTTATTTATTTCTGTATTTATTTCTGGCTGTGTCAGGATCGGTCCTCCATAACGGGGTGGGAGAGTTATCAAGCACGTAAAGTTTGGTTAAGATGTGAGCATGTACACTGAAGTTACAACAACTTCCTGTGTCATGGCGAAGATTTGATCTCTGACGCCACGCCACGGACACACCCATTGACGAAAACTCGCAAATAGCACAACTTTTCATCTTCAATGCCTTTAGAAGGCACAGCACAAATTTGAAGTCGGTCGGACTAAATCCCTAGGAGGAGTTCGTTAAAGTACGAAGTGTGTAAATCATCCAAAATTTGACGTAAAATTCAAAATGGCCGACTTCCTGTTGGTTTTAGGGCATCGCTCCAAGAGGCTTTTTTGTGCGTCTGGACAAGATACACGTACCACAGAAAATTCGTGCACGTAGGTGAAACGTGCGGCGGGGGCTGCTTTGTTAAAAGTCACTTCCTGTTGCCAGCAGGTGGCGCTATGACTGTGGGTGATTATCAGCATGTACATGTGTTCAGGGCGGGATTCTCATCCTACATGTACAGTTTGGTGCAGATGTAAGCATGTACACTGAAGTTACAACAACTTCCGTGTCATGGCGAAGACTTGATCTTTGACGCCACGCCATGGACACGCCCATTGACGAAAACTCGCTGATAGCACAACTTTTCATCTTCAATGCCTTTAGAAGGCACAGCACAAATTTGAGGTTGGTCGGACTAAATCCCTAGGAGGAGTTTGTTATAGTACGAAGTGTGTAAATCATCCAAAATTTGACGTAAAATTCAAAATGGCCGACTTCCTGTTGGGTTTAGGCTATGGCTCCAAGAGACTTTTTTGTGAGTCTGGACAAGATACACGTACCACAGAAAATTCGTGCACGTAGGTGAAACGTGTGGCGGAGGCTGCTTCGTTAAAAGTCACTTCCTGTTGCCAGCAGGTGGCGCTATGACTGTGGGTGAATGTCAGCATGTACATGTGTTCAGGGCGGGACTCTCATCCTACATGTACACTTTGGTCCAGATGTGAGCATTTACACAGATGTTAGAACAACTTCCTGTTTTATAGCGAATCATCAACGCCACGGACACGCCCATTGATGAAAACGCGCAAATAGCACAACTTTTCATCATCAATGCCTTTAGAAGGCACAGCAGAAATTTGACGTCGATCCGACTAAATCCCTAGGAGGAGTTCGTTAAAGTACGGAGTGTGTAAATCATCCAAAATTTGACGTAAAATTCAAAATGGCTGACTTCCTGTTGACTTTAGGGTATGGGTTCTTGAGGCTTTTTTGTGTGTCTTGATATGATATATGTCCCAAGAAAATTTCGTACATGTAGGTTGAACGTGAACGAGGGGCTAATTTTTTCCAATTTTCTAGGTGGCGCTAGCGAGTCATTTTGCCACGCCCATGTGCGAAACCCATAAAATACAAAATTTTTCACCAGTTCTGACATGTTTGCAAATTTTGGTGAGTTTTCGAGTATGTTTAGGCCCTGTCAATGGAGCCTACTTTGCAGAAAAAAAAAGGGAAAAAAAATCTTAGCAAATTCAATAGGGACCTCACACGGTCGTGCTCGGGCCCTAATAATACAATGCTGACAAGTATGTGCAAAAGTTGGCAACATGAGTATAGAGCACAGTTGAGCATATTTGTTAAGTGTGGGGTCAGGAGAGTGTATGAGTGTGTGAGTTCGTATGAGAGTCACTGACAGTGGGGACCCGGGCCTTGTTGAGGAAGCCCACTGCCATCGGAAAGAAATTGTTCTTGTGGCGAGAGGTTTTGGTCCTAATGGACTGCAGAGTCCTGGCAGAGGGGAGAGTCTGAAACAGTTTGTGTCCAGGGTGGGAGGGGTCAGCTGCAATCTTTCCTGCTCGCCTCAGAGTCCTCGAGGTGTACAGGTCCTGAAGAGAAGGAAGATTGCAGCCAATCATCTTCTCTGCAGAGCGAATAATACGCTGCAGCCTGCCCTTGTCCCTGGCAGTGGCAGCAGCGTATCAGATGGTGATGGAGGAGGTGAGGATGGAATCAATGATGGCAGTGTAGAAGTGCACCATCATTGTCTTTGGCAGGCTGAACTTCTTCAGCTGCCGCAGGAAGTACATCCTCTGCTGGGCCTTCTTGGTGAGGGAGGTGATGTTAAGTTCCCACTTGAGGTCCTGGGAGATGATGGTGCCCAGGAAGCAGAAGGTATATTTAGGTAACCTGGTGAACATATGAACTTAAGTCATATTTAAACAACTATTGCTTTTTGTTGTTGGCCAGAAAAATAGTAAAGACTTCTAAAATAAAAGACTTCTCTCTGTGTACACGTATCCTATAGGCCTACAAGTACAATTTTGGCTGTATTATTTGTGTCCCCCTCAAAAATTGCTCTTGTGAAATTTTATGTTTATTGCCCCCCCCCCCCCCCCCCCCACTGAGATGAAATTTACACCCATGACTCATGACATTATTCGGCCAATTAAAACAAAATTCAAAAAGTTGTCCAATTTTATCCCACACTCACTGCTTCTTCCACAGTCGACTGACCTGTGACTCCTGTTTTATGTGCACCGAGGGCAGCATAGACCAAGGGTCTGATTCAGCCATCTAATGAAATGGGTTTCTGTTGCTCATTAGAAGCCCTCATTTGCCATGCACACCGCATCTAACCTTTGAGACTGGGCCTGCAGCAGAGGCACGCTCTCATTTGTATACAATGTATGTCAATGAAAGTGTTAAAGGGCAACCTAGCAGCACTTAGGTGGTGGTGAATGGAGTGGTGGGGAAGGTGTCAGAGATAAGATGTGTCATCCATAAGTGTTTTCCCTTTCTGGGCAAATGAGCCTCCAAATGTACTTTTCTCAGACATCTATCAAGTGCAGGTTAAGCACTACAAGTTGATATTCAATTATATTCTGAATTTCATTAAATGGAGTTTTCGTCAATGGGCGTGTCCGTGGCGTCGATGATTCGCTATGAAACAGGAAGTTGTTGTAACTTCAGTGTACATGCTCACATCTGCACCACACTGTACATGTAGGATGAGTGTCCCGCCCTGAACACATGTACATGCCGACATTCACCCACAGTCATAGCGCCACCTGCTGGCAACAGAAAGTGACCTTTAACAAAGCAGCCCCCGCCGCACGTTTCACCTACGTGCACAAATTTTCTCTGGTACGTGTATCTTGTCCAGACGCACAAAAAAGCCTCTTGGAGCGATGCCCTAAAACCAACAGGAAGTCAGCCATTTTGAATTTTACGTCAAATTTTGGACTTCGTACTTTAACGAACTCCTCCTAGGGATTTAGTCCGACCGACCTCAAATTTCTGCTGTGCATTCTAAAGGCATTGAAGATGAAAAGTTGTGCTATCTGTGAGTTTTCGTCAATGGGCGTGTCCGTGGCGTGGCGTCAAAGATCAAGTCTTCGCCATGACACAGGAAGTTGTTGTAACTTCAGTGTAAATGCTCACATCTGAAACAAACTTTACGTGCTTGATAACTCTCCCTCCCCGCTATGGAGGACCGATCCTGACACAGTCAGAAATAAATACAGAAATAAATAAATGCTCAATAAATAAACAAACATCCAATTAAATACACAAAAAAATTAAAGCTGCAAGCAGCGTTGGGCGGGCCCTCGCACTTAAACGAGAATTATCCAGTTTGGTGGAACGCCAATTCCTCTCAAGTTTCCGCGATATTTGCTTTAATTTGCGAGTTTCAGTATTATACCATGGAGCTAACCGTCTTTGTTTTTTTATATTCTTTCTTAGAAGGGCAACAGAGTCGTGTCTCATTTGTAGCGAGCCTGCAGCGCTATCAACAAGATGATTGACTTGGGAGGGACTGAAATTAGCATAGGAGTCCTCCGTTACTTTGTGATCTGATAATGAATTTAGAGCTGATGGAAACGCATCCTTAAATTTAGCAATTAGCTCCATGGTATAACACTGAAACTCGCAAATTAAATCAAATATGGCAGAGACTTGAGAGGAATTGGCATTCCAAACTGGAAAATTCTCGTTTCATTTGGCTAGATAGTCTTAAAACTTATAGGAAGACCCTCTCCGTAATGCCTTAATCTTAACCATCTAACTTCAATAATTTCTTCATCTAAACCATCAAACTGTATCTTAGACCCCATCCCGACAAGGCTGCTTAAAGAAGTTTTACCTTTAGTCAGCACTTTTTCACTAGATATGATCAATCTGTCTTTATCAATAGGCTATGTACCACAGTACTTTAAAGTAGCTGTAATTAAACCTCTTCTGAAGAAGCCCAATAGTCTTTGGCTATGCAGTTTTTGACTAAAGAAGAAAACTAATAGAGTAATTTTATTGAGTTTAATACGTTGGTTAGGGTAGGGACCAGGCCTTCCACTGGCCCGGCCTGTCCTTATTTCTGACCCGACAGCATCAGCTAAATTTAATTTAATTTACAGTGACTGGAACATTTCATTGCCATTAAAGGAACCGCTCTAAGCTGGTTTAAGTCCTATTTATCAGATCAATCTCAGTTTGTACATGTTAACGATGAATCCTTCGTGCACGCCAAAGTTAGTCATGGAGTTCCACAAGGATCTGTCCTCGGACCAATCCTGTTCACTTTATATATGCTTCTTTAGTCAATATTATCAGGAAACACTCCATAAACTTTCATTGTTATGCTGATGATACTCAATTATATCTATCGATCAAGCCAGATGAAACCTATCAGTTAGCTAAACTCCAAATGTGCCTTCAGGATGTTAAAACCTGGATGACCTGTAATTTTCTAATGTTAAACTCAGACCAAACTGAAGTTACTGTTCTGGGGCCCAAGCACCTCCGTGACGCATTATCTAAAGATATATTTTCCCTGGATGGCATCGCCCTGGCCCCCAGCACCACTGTGAGGAATCTTGATCAGGACATGTTGTTTAAGTCTCACATTAAATATCCTGTCTAAAATTATGCAGAAAAACTAGTCCATGCATTTGTTACTTCTAGGCTGGATTACTGCAATTCCACATTATCAGGCTGCTCGAAAAAGTCCATTAAGACTCTTCAGCTGATCCAGAATGCTCAGCACGTGTTCTGACAGGAACCAGGAAAAGAGATATTTCTCCTGTCTTAGCTTCTCTGCTTTGGCTTCCTGTAAAATCCTTCATCTCACCTACAAAGCTCTTAATGGTCAGGCACCATCTTATCTTAAAGAGCTCATAGTACCTTACTACCCTACCAGAGCACTGCACTCCCAGAATGCAGGGTTACTTGTGGTTCCTAGAGTCTCCAAAAGTAGAATGGGAGCCAGAACCTTCAGCTATCAAGGTAGAAGGTAGTTTATTAGTATACAGCACAAGCCTGCATAACGAAAGAAATTTTTTAGTTCCTTCATGCTACACAGACCACATATGAAGTGTAGACCTATGATAAAATATGGTAACATATAAAATAAAATAAAACAGTATATACAGTAATTTATATACATACACGCATGCACCCCAAACATTCCAGAGCGCATTTTTTTGAACTTGCATCTGGGGCGAATGTAAACAGCAGCAACCAGATGATAACATGAAAGTTTTATCTTCACAATAAACATCTTGACCAGCTCCAGTCACTTTAAACTCCTGTTTTACATTCAATAACAGTACCAGCTCATTATTGGTCCATGCAAAAAAAAAAGAAGGGGTGGTTCTTCATTTGTATTTCTTTATACTTTCAATAAATCTTCTACGGAATAGACCATCTGGTTCATGGTTACATTGGCATGTGCATGCCCAGTGTAGATGTGCGTTTTCAGTTTTAATATAGACGGAGATCAACTCTGATACACTGCTAAAATGCTGGTGTGGATGGAGATTGTATTTGTTTTAAAACTCAGTTTGATTCTTTATTTGTGTGCTTGAGCTGAGTTACTCTTATATATGTGTTTTTTATGTCCCTGGCTTCTGCAAAAATTAACCAAGGAAAGTAATCTTTTCCAACTTGTGGTTTATCGAGTGTCTTTGTATAGTACCTTGTTACTTAAATCTATCCTAAAAGGAGAAGGATTACTGCCAGTGGCCTGCTGAATTTTTTTAATGATCTGCAGAAAGACCCAGGGGAATGTGTATCTACTCTGTCTTCTGGATGGCCTGCTTCACCTGACTACTGGTAAATGGCTTGTATGGTGACCCAAACTGATCACTTTGGTGCCATTTGATCAGGACTGGGCCTGGTTTATTCCCCCACACCTGGGTGGTAGTGGTGCAACAGTAGCTTGAATTTAGCTTGGCCATGCACTTCCTGCAAGACGGCAATGTGGAGTTGATGTGAAGATCACTGATGCTGCATGCTGGTTAACACATTGCACCTGTGAAGCATCTCAGGAGTGATTTAACCACAAAAGTTTCGCAGACTACTGAAAGCCTGCGTGCTGGTCAACACATTTTGACCAGTGAAGCGTCTCAGGATTGTTTTACCACAACAAGATTCACAAAACTCTGCAGTGAGCCCTTGGAGCCTTTGTTTGTTAAGCCTATGTTTATGTTATGAAAGCACAAAGCATCTTTTACTATTTTTACTACTCACAGCATTTACTAATGGATTTAAGTAATGGATTAAGGGTACATTGCCAATATCTCACTCTCCAACTAAGGATGCATGCAGCTATCACCAGCTTATCCATCCTGCTCAGCAACAAACACTCTACATTCATCTAACACAAATGAGCCCCTCGTTACACCTGCTAATAGTGAACACCTTAAATAACCACTCTACTGTACAACATGGGGTGCTTCTCAAGTCTCTTAATTGCATCCACGTTTCCCCTCACTTGCGGTTAAATAAATAAAATAAAATAAAATATAACTTTCTCTTTGACGTCAGTACTTTGCAATTACAAAAGTGTAGGTGACACAGTCAGACTCTAAAATCCATCACATGATGGTACTTTACTTCAGAGTGCTGCATCCAGGTGCACGAAACACAGCTGCAGAAGCAGCAGCAGCAGCAACGTGTGTTGGAGAGAGACGCACACAAAGAGAACTGTTGAATTCAATATGTTAATATGGAAAGAAATCAATTTAATGAGCTTTAAATTAGGTATTTACTGCATCTAATCTTATCAGTTGTTAGACCGTGGCAAAATGAGGAAACAAGGCACACAAATTTGCCAAAATAGGGTTCCCTTCTAGACAGCAGTGTGTGTGTGCATGTGCTTCGTAATGGTGTAGCCCAAGGGACCGTCATAACAGCCTGCGCTGGGGCCCATTGTTACTACCTTACGCCACTGATTATTTTAAAAATCATAGAAAAAAGTCACTCTACAACTTCATAACTTGCTAGTAGCTAATTTAGCATACTGGTGCCAGTTGGCGAAAATGTAAATAAATATATATTTTAAAAATCTTAAATTGCAGCCTACAGCTAACTGACTGACCACATGGTGACATTATACTTAATGTTTATGTCGTGGAAATTATATTCCTGGTGAGAGGTTGAGCAAATAATTGAGTTACAATGAACCGTTGTCTTTGAAGAATTTATTTAGCAAAAGAGAATAAACAGAGAAGTACTGCAACAAAATCAGCTGGACCAGAGGTTCTGTCTCCTAAGACAGTCACTAACGTCTGGCCCAGAGCAAAGGGCTGCATGATCATTTACACAGACTGAGCATCTATGTTTTGGGAAACAAAAGATCCTTGACTGGTCCCATTCAAGGAAGGAGAAGAACAGCTAGTGAGGAAAACAATCAACAACCCCACAATTTTATATTGTGCAGGATTATTTGTGAAGGGGGGAGTAGAGTCAAAACTGAGCTAGTGTCATAGAGAGAGAAAGAGAGAGGGAGTCTCATAGTCTCTGTGGTGACACAGTAATGTGCAGTAATGGCTCATGAATATCTCCTGCTTCTCGGAGAGTCTGCGGCCATGCTGAGGTGGTTCACACAGGTGAGGAGGACAGAGAGGGCACCCTCATTACCCATTACCCATTCTGTCACCCATTCCTTCTCTTCCCGACCCCCTCTCTCACTCCCATCTTTTATTTATCCATGTCAGCCCTCAATAACAGGCAGTGGTCTCAGGGCCAGGGAGCAGGCTTGGGTGACCTGCGGTTGGTCTAGCTAATGAACAACGGAGTGCTAACCCCCTCAAGTTTATTTCCAGTATTTACCCAGAGCAGGGGCCCCAGGAGGAATAAAGGGACAAGGCTGTTGAATAATAATCAGCACTTTGTAGTTTTATTACACCTCACCTGCTCCCATTTTCTGGCTGTCTTTCTGCATATGGATAGAAGGATGGAGACAAGAAAGGGAGGCGTGCCACTTGCAGAGGCATGATGGCAATGTGACGCAAGGCTGCCATGCCCTGAAGGGAAAAGCAGTCTGATGGATAGGCTATGAACCAAGTCCTTCCTCACTCTGCTGGGAATCCATTTACACCAGCTCTGTCCTGAAATTAAATGTCTCAGTCTGTATTCCAATTTGTAGTAGCTCATCAGTCAGCTCAACTGCTGATGATTAAACCAGCATTTCATTTTTTATTTTAGATTCTTATTATTCTTTGATCTCCTCTGCCTTATTTGGCAACCAGGTGGAATTGCAACACCTTGAATAGATAGTATCTTCAAAAAAGTAAAATTTTCACAATAGATTGAGCTGACTGGGCCAGCTAATTAGATGGACTGTGTAATAAAGAGGTAATACATCAGCAAGCAAAAAAAAATATATATATATATCCCTATTCACAGAATGCTTCTATTACCTGCGCAGTGAAGGGGATTTGTTACTTGACTTGGTTTATGCTACAATATAACAGACTGTTGTCCGTCAGTGTATTTGGTAGGCTACACAAATGGTTAACAGTCAGCTGCTAATTAGCAAGAAAATAACATAAACCAAAAGGCAGATTTGTATTTTGACTATGATGGAGTATTGCATCGCGGTTCTCTGCTCGGGCTTGGACACCTATTGTATCTGTATTGGTTTTAATTTAATTCTTTCATTCGTTTTTGCCTATAAGTCATATTGCGGCCTACACGGTAAGTGCTAAAAACGTAAGACTCCTAGGGAAGGTGCAGACCCCTAAGAGGACCTCAGGCGCAAAAATGGCCGATTAACACCAAACTTGGCAACGTTATGTGACATACCTTCCTGGGAGCTGTGCAAGATTTGGTGTAAGTAGCTCCTAGGTGGCACTGTGTGACAGCAATTATCTGTTCCTCTATAACCACAAGTCACGTTGACCTGAAACTTGAGCCGACTTATATATCGTCTTGATACGATACATGTCCCCAGAAAATTTCGTACATGTAGGTTGAACGTGAACGAGGGGCTAATCATTTCCAATTTTCTAGGTGGCGCTAGCGAGTCATTTTGCCACGCCCATGTGCGAAACTTGTAGAATACGAAATTTTTCACCGGTTCTGACATGTTTGCAAATTTTGGTGAGTTTTCGAGTATGTTTAGGCCATGTCATTTGGGCCTACTTTGCAGAAAAAAAAAAAAAAAAATAATATATATTAAAGCTGCAAGCAGCGTTGGGCGGGCCCTCGCACTTGTAGCGCGTCCGCGTGTGAGCCGGCCGAGTTGCACATTCTGGAGCTCTGCCGGTGCGGCTGTGAATTTCCTACGCGGTTCCGACGCCGCATGAAGGTGCTATATGTCACTTCCTGTGTCCCCTATGTGGAGCTACATAGCACTTGCCGCTATGAATATAAATCGGTATTGGTGTAGATGTCTGCGGGGTGGGAGAGTTATCAAGCACGTAAAGTTTGTTTCAGATGTGAGCATGTACACTGAACAATAATGTACCCAAACAATAAAATAAATTCCTTTTATATTTCCCTGCCTTGTTGTTTATGTGTACATACAGAGGAAGAATGTGAGAACAGCACACATTTCATCGTTACTGTGTGTTAGAGCATGGAGAACAGTGGATACTTTTAATACAGCCCACACCCCTAATACTGTGTAACTATAACAAGTAGAGAACAGAAGAAAAAGATGTTCTTTCTTTACAACTGTCTGCATAGCTTATTCATATTGTGTAATGAATGAAAATAAATAGGCCTACTAGGCTCCTCTCTACTTTGACATTTAAGATTAGCTGTTTGATCCACCTTCATACACATGTGACATTACTGTACAACTTGAGAAAGGTGAGTTGTTTTCTGCTCCAGCCTGCCTAAAAGAAAAGCGTTTTTGGGATTAAATGGACTTTATTAGCTGCTGCAGTGCAGGATGAACTCAGAATAGACCCATTTCTCACCTTATTATTCTAAATCATGCAACGAAGAAGAAGAAATGCATAATAAATCCTGGGACAAAATCTGTCCACATGTAGTCTGATGAACAAGACTTGTGTTATAGCTGACTTGGGCAGTGAAATGTTTAATTTTTTTAATTCATGTGGTCATAGTTGTCCACAACTCAAATCAGAATATAAGAAGAAATGTTTTATACCACCTCAAGAAGGCTTCCTATCAGAAAGGTAGGAAGGTATTTCAAATGTACAACTGCAGTACTTAATCTAAGTAAAGTAATTTCCCTGACATTACGTGTTACGCATGTAACAGGTTTTATACTTCCTGTGAGTATAATCCAATCAATCTTATTTTCATACTGTATATCCGTTGTGTAATTTGATAAATTGTGTTGTATGTGTGCTCGCTCGCATCTCAGAGAAGACTCTGACTGCAACATGCGTCTTTGTAAAGAGAGAAACGGACAGAAAAAGTCTCTAACTCTGCCTGTCAGCTCGCTCTGCTCCGTTAAAACTGAATTTACCATACAGAATTGAATACGAGTGCACTCCAGATTTAGCTGCAGCCAGCTGACCGTGTGCTTCTCCCTATACCGCAGTTCTGTGTCCATGCATGCAGCAAACTGAAAGCACTGTCTGTCGGAGCGTCTACGTGAAAAGAGAAGGAAGACATTGCTGGTAGTATTGTCTTCAGAGTTGTTAAACACCTCAGCGCACTGAAGGAAGCCATCTGACTGTGTGAGGGGCAAGATCGTTGATGTCTGCAGGCAGAGTAGGAGCTCTCCTGTCTGACTGGTCCACCAATAGCAGAGAAGATGACCCCTTGAGACACAGCCCCTCCTCATTTGCATAATGAGGCAGAAATTTAAAAAGACAGGCAGAAATAAATACCATGGGTGAAAATAAATAAGGTAAAAAACAAAGGAAGAATAAAACAGACAAAAATATTAAAACACACACATAAATAAATACATTAAAAAAATTAGTAATAAATAAAGTTGAATAAACAAATAAGGTAATTATAACAAAGGTGAATAAGTAAAGGCACTAATTAAATATATACATTTATGTCTCCTTGTATAATTTAATTACTACCTACATTTATTTATTTACTTTATTTTTTTGTGTATTTAATTGGATGCTTATTTATTTATTGAGCATTTATTTATTTCTGTATTTATTTCTGACTGTGTCAGGATCGGTCCTCCATAGGGGGTGGGAGAGTTATCAAGCACGTAAAGTTTGGTTCAGATGTGAGCATGTACACTGAAGTTACAACAACTTCCTGTGTCATGGCGAAGACTTGATCTCTGACGCCACGCCACGGACACACCCATTGACGAAAACTCGCAAATAGCACAACTTTTCATCTTCAATGCCTTTAGAAGGCACAGCACAAATTTGAAGTCGGTCGGACTAAATCCCTAGGAGGAGTTCGTTAAAGTACGAAGTGTGTAAATCATCCAAAATTTGACGTAAAATTCAAAATGGCCGACTTCCTGTTGATTTTAGGGCATCGCTCCAAGAGGCTTTTTTGTGCGTCTGGACAAGATACACGTACCACAGAAAATTCGTGCACGTAGGTGAAACGTGCGGCGGGGGCTGCTTCGTTAAAAGTCACTTCCTGTTGCCAGCAGGTGGCGCTATGACTGTGGGTGAATGTCAGCATGTACATGTGTTCAGGGCGGGACTCTCATCCTACATGTACAGTTTGGTCCAGATGTGAGCATGTACACTGAAGTTACGACAACTTCCGTGTCATGGCGAAGAGTTGATCTTTGACGCCACGCCACGGACACGCCCATTGACGAAAACTTGCAAATAGCACAACTTTTCATCTTCAATGCCTTTAGAAGGCACAGCAAAATTTGAGGTCGGTCGGACTAAATCCCTAGGAGGAGTTCGTTAAAGTACGAAGTGTGTAAATCATCCAAAATTTGACGTAAAATTCAAAATGGCCGACTTCCTGTTGGTTTAGGCTATGGCTCCAAGAGACTTTTTTGTGCGTCTGGACAAGATACACGTACCACAGAAAATTCGTGCACGTAGGTGAAACGTGCGGCGGGGGCTGCTTCGTTAAAAGTCACTTCCTGTTGCCAGCAGGTGGCGCTATGACTGTGGGTGAATGTCAGCATGTACATGTGTTCAGGGCGGGACTCTCATCCTACATGTACAGTTTGGTCCAGATGTGAGCATGTACACTGAAGTTACGACAACTTCCGTGTCATGGCGAAGAGTTGATCTTTGACGCCACGCCACGGACACGCCCATTGACGAAAACTTGCAAATAGCACAACTTTTCATCTTCAATGCCTTTAGAAGGCACAGCACAAATTTGAGGTCGGTCGGACTAAATCCCTAGGAGGAGTTCGTTAAAGTACGAAGTGTGTAAATCATCCAAAATTTGACGTAAAATTCAAAATGGCCGACTTCCTGTTGGGTTTAGGCTATGGCTCCAAGAGACTTTTTTGTGCGTCTGGACAAGATACACGTACCACAGAAAATTCGTGCACGTAGGTGAAACGTGCGGCGGGGGCTGCTTCGTTAAAGGTCACTTTCTGTTGCCAGCAGGTGGCGCTATGACTGTGGGTGAATGTCGGCATGTACATGTGTTCAGGGCGGGACTCTCATCCTACATGTACAGTTTGGTCCAGATGTGAGCATGTACACTGAAGTTACAACAACTTCCTGTTTCATGCGAATCATCGACGCCACGGACACGCCCATTGACGAAAACGCGCAAATAGCACAACTTTTCATCGTCAATGCCTTTAGAAGGCACAGCAGAAATTTGACGTCGATCCGACTAAATCCCTAGGAGGAGTTCGTTAAAGTACGAAGTGTGTAAATCATCCAAAAATGGCCGTAAAATTCAAAATGGCCGACTTCCTGTTGACTTTAGGCTATGGGTTCTTGAGGCTTTTTTGTGCGTCTTGATACGATACATGTCCCCAGAAAATTTCGTACATGTAGGTTGAACGTGAACGAGGGGCTAATCATTTCCAATTTTCTAGGTGGCGCTAGCGAGTCATTTTGCCACGCCCATGTGCGAAACTTGTAGAATACGAAATTTTTCACCGGTTCTGACATGTTTGCAAATTTTGGTGAGTTTTCGAGTATGTTTAGGCCATGTCATTTGGGCCTACTTTGCAGAAAAAAAAAAAATTAAAAATTAAAGCTGCAAGCAGCGTTGGGCGGGCCCTCGCACTTATAAGCGCGTCCGCGTGTGAGCCGGCCGAGTTGCATATTCTGGAGCTCTGCCGGTGCGGCTGTGAATTTGCTACGCGGTTATGACGCCGCATGAAGGTGTTATATGTCACTTCCTGTGTCCCCTATGTGGAGCTACATAGCACTTGCCGCTATGAATATAAATCGGTGTTGGCGTGTAGATGTCTGCGGGGTGGGAGAGTTATCAAGCACGTAAAGTTTGTTTCAGATGTGAGCATGTACACTGAACAATAATGTACCCAAACAATAAAATAAATTCCTTTTATATTTCCCTGCCTTGTTGTTTATGTGTACATACAGAGGAAGAATGTGAGAACAGCACACATTTCATCGTTACTGTGTGCTGTACCGCAGTTCTGTGTCCATGCATGCAGCAAACTGAAAGCACTGTCTGTCGGAGCGTCTACGTGAAAAGAGAAGGAAGACATTGCTGGTAGTATTGTCTTCAGAGTTGTTAAACACCTCAGCGCACTGAAGGAAGCCATCTGACTGTGTGAGGGGCAAGATCGTTGATGTCTGCAGGCAGAGTAGGAGCTCTCCTGTCTGACTGGTCCACCAATAGCAGAGAAGATGACCCCTTGAGACACAGCCCCTCCTCATTTGCATAATGAGGCAGAAATGCATACAAAAATTTAAAAAAGACAGGCAGAAATAAATACCATGGGTGAAAATAAATAAGGTAAATAAATACAAAGGAAGAATAAAACAGACAAAAATATTAAAACACACACATAATAAATACATTAAAAAATTAGTAATAAATAAAGTTGAATAAACAAATAAGGTAATTATAACAAAGGTGAATAAGTAAAGGCACTAATTAAAATATATACATTTATGTCTCCTTGTATAATTTAATTACTACCTACATTTATTTATTTACTTTATTTTTTTGTGTATTTAATTGGATGCTTATTTATTTATTGAGCATTTATTTATTTCTGTATTTATTTCTGACTGTGTCAGGATCGGTCCTCCATAACGGGGTGGGAGAGTTATCAAGCACGTAAAGTTTGGTTCAGATGTGAGCATGTACACTGAAGTTACAACAACTTCCTGTGTCATGGCGAAGACTTGATCTCTGACGCCACGCCACGGACACACCCATTGACGAAAACTCGCAAATAGCACAACTTTTCATCTTCAATGCCTTTAGAAGGCACAGCACAAATTTGAAGTCGGTCGGACTAAATCCCTAGGAGGAGTTCGTTAAAGTACGAAGTGTGTAAATCATCCAAAATTTGACGTAAAATTCAAAATGGCCGACTTCCTGTTGATTTTAGGGCATCGCTCCAAGAGGCTTTTTTGTGCGTCTGGACAAGATACACGTACCACAGAAAATTCGTGCACGTAGGTGAAACGTGCGGCGGGGGCTGCTTCGTTAAAAGTCACTTCTGTTGCCAGCAGGTGGCGCTATGACTGTGGGTGAATGTCGGCATGTACATGTGTTCAGGGCGGGACTCTCATCCTACATGTACAGTTTGGTCCAGATGTGAGCATGTACACTGAAGTTACAACAACTTCCTGTTTCATGGCGAATCATCGACGCCACGGACACGCCCATTGACGAAAACGCGCAAATAGCACAACTTTTCATCGTCAATGCCTTTAGAAGGCACAGCAGAAATTTGACGTCGATCCGACTAAATCCCTAGGAGGAGTTCGTTAAAGTACGAAGTGTGTAAATCATCCAAAAATGGCCGTAAAATTCAAAATGGCCGACTTCCTGTTGACTTTAGGCTATGGGTTCTTGAGGCTTTTTTGTGCGTCTTGATACGATACATGTCCCCAGAAAATTTCGTACATGTAGGTTGAACGTGAACGAGGGGCTAATTTTTTCCAATTTTCTAGGTGGCGCTAGCGAGTCATTTTGCAACGCCCATGTGCGAAACTTGTAGAATACGAAATTTTTCACCGGTTCTGACATGTTTGCAAATTTTGGTGAGTTTTCGAGAATGTTTAGGCCATGTCAGTTGAGCCTACTTTGCAGAAAAAAAAAAAAAAAAAAAAAAAAATAAAATAATCCGAGCAAATTCAATAGGGACCTCACACGGTCGTGCTCGGGCCCTAATTAAAGCTGCAAGCAGCGTTGGGCGGGCCCTCGCACTTGTAGCGCGTCCGCGCGTGAACCGGCCGAGTTGCATATTCTGGAGCTCAGCCGGTGCGGCTGTGAATTTGTTACGCGGTTCCGACGCCGCATGAAGGTGCTATATGTCACTTCCTGTGTCCCCTATGTGGAGCTACATAGCACTTGCCGCTATGAATATAAATCGGTATTGGCGTGTAGATGTCTGCGGGGTGGGAGAGTTATCAAGCACGTAAAGTTTGTTTCAGATGTGACCATGTACACTGAACAATAATGTACCCAAACAATAAAATAAATTCCTTTTATATTTCCCTGCCTTGTTGTTTATGTGTACATACAGAGGAAGAATGTGAGAACAGCACACATTTCATCGTTACTGTGTTTCTGCTCCAGCCTGCCTAAAAGAAAAGCGTTTTTGGGATTAAATGGACTTTTTAGCTGCTGCAGTGCAGGATGAACTCAGAATAGACCCATTTCTCACCTTATTATTCTAAACCATGCAACGAAGAAGAAGAAATGCATAATAAATCCTGGGACAAAATCTGTCCACAAATACTGTACAGCATGTAGTCTGATGAACAAGACTTGTGTTATAGCTGACTTGGGCAGTGAAATGTTTAATTTTTTTAATTCATGTGGTCATAGTTGTCCACAACTCAAATCAGAATATAAGAAGAAATGTTTTATACCACCTCAAGAAGGCTTCCTATCAGAAAGGTAGGAAGGTATTTCAAATGTACAACTGCAGTACTTAAATCTAAGTAAAGTAATTTCCCTGACATTACTGTGTTACGCATGTAACAGGTTTTATACTTCCTGTGAGTATAATCCAATCAATCTTATTTTCATACTGTATATCCGTTGTGTAATTTGATAAATTGTGTTGTATGTGGTGCTCGCATCGGGTACTACTGAGACTTCATTGCCCTCTTCAGAGAAGACTCTGACTGCAACATGCGTCTTTGTAAAGAGAGAAACGACAGAAAAAGTCTCTAACTCTGCCTGTCAGCTCGCTCTGCTCCGTTAAAACTGAATTTACCATACAGAATTGAATACGAGTGCACTCCAGATTTAGCTGCAGCCAGCTGACCGTGTGCTTCTCCCTATACCGCAGTTCTGTGTCCATGCATGCAGCAAACTGAAAGCACTGTCTGTCGGAGCGTCTACGTGAAAAGAGAAGGAAGACATTGCTGGTAGTATTGTCTTCAGAGTTGTTAAACACCTCAGCGCACTGAAGGAAGCCATCTGACTGTGTGAGGGGCAAGATCGTTGATGTCTGCAGGCAGAGTAGGAGCTCTCCTGTCTGACTGGTCCACCAATAGCAGAGAAGATGACCCCTTGAGACACAGCCCCTCCTCATTTGCATAATGAGGCAGAAATGCATACAAAAATTTAAAAAGACAGGCAGAAATAAATACCATGGGTGAAAATAAATAAGGTAAATAAATACAAAGGAAGAATAAAACAGACAAAAATATTAAAACACACACATAAATAAATACATTAAAAAAATTAGTAATAAATAAAGTTGAATAAACAAATAAGGTAATTATAACAAAGGTGAATAAGTAAAGGCACTAATTAAAATATATACATTTATGTCTCCTTGTATAATTTAATTACTACCTACATTTATTTATTTACTTTATTTTTTTGTGTATTTAATTGGATGCTTATTTATTTATTGAGCATTTATTTATTTCTGTATTTATTTCTGACTGTGTCAGGATCGGTCCTCCATAGGGGGTGGGAGAGTTATCAAGCACGTAAAGTTTGGTTCAGATGTGAGCATGTACACTGAAGTTACAACAACTTCCTGTGTCATGGCGAAGACTTGATCTCTGACGCCACGCCACGGACACACCCATTGACGAAAACTCGCAAATAGCACAACTTTTCATCTTCAATGCCTTTAGAAGGCACAGCACAAATTTGAAGTCGGTCGGACTAAATCCCTAGGAGGAGTTCGTTAAAGTACGAAGTGTGTAAATCATCCAAAATTTGACGTAAAATTCAAAATGGCCGACTTCCTGTTGATTTTAGGGCATCGCTCCAAGAGGCTTTTTTGTGCGTCTGGACAAGATACACGTACCACAGAAAATTCGTGCACGTAGGTGAAACGTGCGGCGGGGGCTGCTTCGTTAAAAGTCACTTCCTGTTGCCAGCAGGTGGCGCTATGACTGTGGGTGAATGTCAGCATGTACATGTGTTCAGGGCGGGACTCTCATCCTACATGTACAGTTTGGTCCAGATGTGAGCATGTACACTGAAGTTACGACAACTTCCGTGTCATGGCGAAGAGCTGATCTTTGACGCCACGCCACGGACACGCCCATTGACGAAAACTTGCAAATAGCACAACTTTTCATCTTCAATGCCTTTAGAAGGCACAGCAAAATTTGAGGTCGGTCGGACTAAATCCCTAGGAGGAGTTCGTTAAAGTACGAAGTGTGTAAATCATCCAAAATTTGACGTAAAATTCAAAATGGCCGACTTCCTGTTGGGTTTAGGCTATGGCTCCAAGAGACTTTTTTGTGCGTCTGGACAAGATACACGTACCACAGAAAATTCGTGCACGTAGGTGAAACGTGCGGCGGGGGCTGCTTCGTTAAAGGTCACTTTCTGTTGCCAGCAGGTGGCGCTATGACTGTGGGTGAATGTCGGCATGTACATGTGTTCAGGGCGGGACTCTCATCCTACATGTACAGTTTGGTCCAGATGTGAGCATGTACACTGAAGTTACAACAACTTCCTGTTTCATTGCGAATCATCGACGCCACGGACACGCCCATTGACGAAAACGCGCAAATAGCACAACTTTTCATCGTCAATGCCTTTAGAAGGCACAGCAGAAATTTGACGTCGATCCGACTAAATCCCTAGGAGGAGTTCGTTAAAGTACGAAGTGTGTAAATCATCCAAAAATGGCCATAAAATTCAAAATGGCCGACTTCCTGTTGACTTTAGGCTATGGGTTCTTGAGGCTTTTTTGTGCGTCTTGATACGATACATGTCCCCAGAAAATTTCGTACATGTAGGTTGAACGTGAACGAGGGGCTAATCATTTCCAATTTTCTAGGTGGCGCTAGCGAGTCATTTTGCCACGCCCATGTGCGAAACTTGTAGAATACGAAATTTTTCACCGGTTCTGACATGTTTGCAAATTTTGGTGAGTTTTCGAGTATGTTTAGGCCATGTCATTTGGGCCTACTTTGCAGAAAAAAAAAAAATAAAAAAATAAATATAATCCGAGCAAATTCAATAGGGACCTCGCACGGTCGTGCTCGGGCCCTAAAAAAAAAAAATAATAATAATCCGAGCAAATTCAATAGGGACCTCGCACGGTCGTGCTCGGGCCCTAATTAGTAATAAATAAAGTTAGTAGGTAATTATAACAAAGGTGAATAAGTAAAGGCACTAATTAAAATATACATTTATGTCTCCTTGTATAATTTAATTACTACCTACATTTATTTATTTACTTTATTTTTTTGTGTATTTAATTGCATGCTTATTTATTTATTGAGCATTTATTTATTTCTGTATTTATTTCTGACTGTGTCAGGATCGGTCCTCCATAGCGGGGTGGGAGAGTTATCAAGCACGTAAAGTTTGGTTAAGATGTAAGCATGTACACTGAAGTTACAACAACTTCCTGTGTCATGGCGAAGACTTGATCTCTGACGCCACGCCACGGACACACCCATTGACGAAAACTTGCAAATAGCACAACTTTTCATCTTCAATGCCTTTAGAAGGCACAGCAGAAATTTGAAGTCGGTCGGACTAAATCCCTAGGAGGAGTTCGTTAAAGTACGAAGTGTGTAAATCATCCAAAATTTGACGTAAAATTCAAAATGGCCGACTTCCTGTTGGGTTTAGGCTATTGCTCCGAGAGACTTTTTTGTGCGTCTGGACAAGATACACGTACCACAGAAAATTCGCGCACGTAGGTGAAACGTGCGGCGGGGGCTGCTTCGTTAAATGTCACTTCCTGTTGCCAGCAGGTGGCGCTATGACTGTGGGTGAATGTCGGCATGTACATGTGTTCAGGGCGGGACTCTCATCCTACATGTACACTTTGGTCCAGATGTGAGCATGTACACTGAAGTTACAACAACTTCCTGTGTCATGGCGAAGAGTTGATCTTTGACGCCACGCCACGGACACGCCCATAGACGAAAACTTGCAAATAGCACAACTTTTCATCTTCAATGCCTTTAGAAGGCACAGCAGAAATTTGAAGTCGGTCGGACTAAATCCCTAGGAGGAGTTCGTTAAAGTACGAAGTGTGTAAATCATCCAAAATTTGATGTAAAATTCAAAATGGCCGACTTCCTGTTGGTTTTAGGGCATCGCTCCAAGAGGCTTTTTTGTGCGTCTGGACAAGATACACGTACCACAGAAAATTCGTGCACGTAGGTGAAACGTGCGGCGGGGGCTGCTTCGTTAAAAGTCACTTTCTGTTGCCAGCAGGTGGCGCTATGACTGTGGGTGAATGTCGGCATGTAAATGTGTTCAGGGCTGGACTCTCATCCTACATGTACACTTTGGTCCAGATGTGAGCATATACACTGAAGTTACGACAACTTCCTGTGTCATGGCGAAGACTTGATCTTTGACGCCACGCCACGGACACGCCCACTGACGAAAACTCGCAAATAGCACAACTTTTCATCTTCAATGCCTTTAGAAGGTACAGCACAAATTTGAGGTCGGTTGGACTAAATCCCTAGGAGGAGTTCGTTAAAGTACGAAGTGTGTAAATCATCCAAAATTTGATGTAAAATTCAAAATGGCCGACTTCCTGTTGGTTTTAGGGCATCGCTCCAAGAGGCTTTTTGTGCGTCTGGACAAGATACACGTACCACAGAAAATTCGTGCACGTAGGTGAAACGTGCGGCGGGGGCTGCTTCGTTAAAAGTCACTTCCTGTTGCCAGCAGGTGGTGCTATGACTGTGGGTGAATATCAGCATGTACATGTGTTCAGGGCGGGACTCTCATCCTACATGTACAGTTTGGTCCAGATGTGAGCATGTACACTGAAGCTACGACAACTTCCGTGTCATGGCGAAGAGTTGATCTTTGACGCCACGCCATGGACACGCCCATAGACGAAAACTTGCAAATAGCACAACTTTTCATCTTCAATGCCTTTAGAAGGCACAGCACAAATTTGAAGTCGGTCGGACTAAATCCCTAGGAGGAGTTCGTTAAAGTACGAAGTGTGTAAATCATCCAAAATTTGACGTAAAATTCAAAATGGCTGACTTCCTGTTGGTTTTAGGGCATCGCTCCAAGAGGCTTTTTTGTGCGTCTGGACAAGATACACGTACCACAGAAAATTCGTGCACGTAGGTGAAACGTGCGGCAGGGGCTGCTTCGTTAAAAGTCACTTCCTGTTGCCAGCAGGTGGCGCTATGACTGTGGGTGAATGTCGGCATGTAAATGTGTTCAGGGCTGGACTCTCATCCTACATGTACAGTTTGGTCCAGATGTGAGCATGTACACTGAAGTTACAACAACTTCCTGTGTCATGGCGAAGAGTTGATCTTTGACGCCACGCCACGGACACGCCCATAGACGAAAACTTGCAAATAGCACAACTTTTCATCTTCAATGCCTTTAGAAGGCACAGCAGAAATTTGAAGTCGGTCGGACTAAATCCCTAGGAGGAGTTCGTTAAAGTACGAAGTGTGTAAATCATCCAAAATTTGACGTAAAATTCAAAATGGCTGACTTCCTGTTGGTTTTAGGGCATCGCTCCAAGAGGCTTTTTTGTGCGTCTGGACAAGATACACGTACCACAGAAAATTTGTGCACGTAGGTGAAACGTGCGGCATGGGCTGCTTCGTTAAAAGTCACTTCCTGTTGCCAGCAGGTGGCGCTATGACTGTGGGTGAATGTCGGCATGTAAATGTGTTCAGGGCGGGACTCTCATCCTACATGTACACTTTGGTCCAGATGTGAGCATATACACTGAAGTTACGACAACTTCCTGTGTCATGGCGAAGACTTGATCTTTGACGCCACGCCACGGACACGCCCATTGACGAAAACTCGCAAATAGCACAAATTTTCATCGTCAATGCCTTTAGAAGGCACAGCAGAAATTTGACGTCGATCCGACTAAATCCCTAGGAGGAGTTTGTTAAAGTACGAAGTGTGTAAATCATCCAAAAATGGCCGTAAAATTCAAAATGGCCGACTTCCTGTTGACTTTAGGCTATGGGTGGGGGGGGGTAAAATACAGAATATAAGAACAAGGATCACAATAAAGTATAACAGATATGTTCAGTAGGAGGTAAGGAAGATAAGACAAGCAAACAAAGGGATAAGAACCGTAGGGCAGGAATAGTAAAACGAGTGGCAGCTCAGATAACATCTGGATTTGCTTTCCGGTAAAAGTAAGTTTTTAAAAGAGATTTGAAAGAAGAAGCTGCCAGCCTAATTTCCTCAGGCAAGTCGTTCCAGAGCCTGGGGGCCCTGACAGCAAATGCTTGGTCACCTTTTGTTCTTAGTCTGGCTCCAGGAACAGACAAGAGGCCCTTGCCAGAAGATCTTAGGCCACGGGAGGGCTCATACGGAGTTAAAATATCAAAAATATAATCAGGAGCCAAGCCATGAATTGCATTAAAAGTAATGAGTAATCAGTGCTAAAACAAACAGGGAGCCAGTGCAATGATGCTAAAACAGGGGTGATACAATCATATTTTCTTGTCCTAGTTAGGAGCCAACCAGCTGAGTTCTGTACGGTCTTTAATCTATTTAAGTGTGGACAACTTGGCACAAAACCAGTGAAGCTGGGGTTCCGTTTCTTCAGCAAGTGACGCCCCAGGGTTAGAGTTACAATTTTGGATTTATTGATGCACTTCAAAAACATTTATTAGGGCCCGAGCACGACCGTGTGAGGTCCCTATTGAATTTGCTCAGATTATTAGGGCCCGACCACGACCGTGCGAGGTCCCTATTGAATTTGCTCGGATTATTAGGGCCCGAGCACGACCGTGCGAGGTCCCTATTGAATTTGCTAAGATTATATATATATTTAGGGCCCGAGCACGACCGTGCGAGGTCCCTATTGAATTTGCTCAGATTATTAGGGCCCGACCACGACCGTGCGAGGTCCCTATTGAATTTGCTCGGATTATTAGGGCCCGAGCACGACCGTGCGAGGTCCCTATTGAATTTGCTAAGATTATATACAGTGGGTACGGAAAGTATTCAGACCCCTTTAAATTTTTCACTCTTTGTTTCATTGCAGCCATTTTCCAAAAATCAAAAAAGTTCATTTTATTTCTCAGTAATGTACACTCAGCACCCCATCTTGACAGAAAAAAACAGAAATGTAGAAATTTTTGCAAATTTATTAAAAAAGAAAAACTGAAATATCACATGGTCATAAGTATTCAGACCCTTTGCCGTGACACTCATATTTAACTCAGGTGCTGTCTATTTCTTCTGATCATCCTTGAGATGGTTCTACACCTTCATTTGAGTCCAGCTGTGTTTGATTATACTGATTGGACTTGATTAGGAAAGCCACACACCTGTCTATATAAGACCTTACAGCTCACAGTGCATGTCAGAGCAAATGAGAATCATGAGGTCAAAGGAACTGCCTGAAGAGCTCAGAGACAGAATTGTGGCAAGGCACAGATCTGGCCAAGGTTACAAAAAATTTCTGCTGCACTTAAGGTTCCTAAGAGCACAGTGGCCTCCATAATCCTCAAATGGAAGACGTTTGGGATGACCAGAACCCTTCCTAGAGCTGGCCGTCCGGCCAAACTGAGCTATCGGGGGAGAAGAGCCTTGGTGAGAGAGGTAAAGAAGAACCCAAAGGTCACTGTGGCTGAGCTCCAGAGATGCAGTCGGGAGATGGGAGAAAGTTATAGTAAGTCAACCATCACTGCAGCAATCCACCAGTCGGGGCTTTATGGCAGAGTGGCCCGACGGAAGCCTCTCCTCAGTGCAAGACACATGAAAGCCCGCATGGAGTTTGCTAAAAAACACCTGAAGGACTCCAAGATGGTGATAAATAAGATCCTCTGGTCTGATGAGACCAAGATAGAAATTTTTGGCCTTAATTCTAAGCGGTATGTGTGGAGAAAACCAGACACTGCTCATCACCTGTCCAATACAGTCTCAACAGTGAAGCATGGTGGTGGCAGCATCATGCTGTGGGGGTGTTTTTCAGCTGCAGGGACAGGACGACTGGTTGCAATCGAGGGAAAGATGAATGCGGCCAAGTACAGGGATATCCTGGACGAAAACCTTTTCCAGAGTGCTCTGGACCTCAGACTGGGCCGAAGGTTTACCTTCCAACAAGACAATGACCCTAAGCACACCGCTATAATAACGAAGGAGTGGCTTCACAACAACTCCGTGGCTGTTCTTGAATGGCCCAGCCAGAGCCCTGACTTAAACCCAATTGAGCATCTCTGGAGAGACCTGAAAATGGCTGTCCACCAACGTTTACCATCCAACCTGACAGAACTGGAGAGGATCTGCAAGGAGGAATGGCAGAGGATACCCAAATCCAGATGTGAAAAATCTTTCCCAAAACGACTCATGGCTGTATTAGATCAAAAGGGTGCTTCTACTAAATACTGAGCAAAGGGTCTGAATACTTATGACCATGTGATATTTCAGTTTTTCTTTTTTAATAAATTTGCAAAAATTTCTACATTTCTGTTTTTTTCTGTCAAGATGGGGTGCTGAGTGTACATTACTGAGAAATAAAATGAACTTTTTGATTTTTGGAAAATGGCTGCAATGAAACAAAGAGTGAAAAATTTAAAGGGGTCTGAATACTTTCCGTACCCACTGTATATATATATATATATATATATATATATATATATTTTTTTTTTTTCCTGCAAAGTAGGCTCAACTAACATGGCCTAAACATACTCGAAAACTCACCAAAATTTGCAAACATGTCAGAACCGGTGAAAAATTTCGTATTTTATCGGTTTCGCGCATGGGCGTGGCAAAAGGACTCGCTAGCTAGGGGACATGTATCATATCAAGACACACAAAAAAGCCTCAAGAACCCATAGCCTAAAGTCAACAGGAAGACGGCCATTTTGAATTTTACGGCTATTTTTGGATGATTTACACACTTCGTACTTTAACAAACTCCTCCTAGGGATTTAGTCGGATCGACGTCAAATTTCTGCTGTGCCTTCTAAAGGCATTGACGATGAAAATTTGTGCTATTTGCGAGTTTTCGTCAATGGGCGTGTCCGTGGCGTGGCGTCAAAGATCAAGTCTTCGCCATGACACAGGAAGTTGTCGTAACTTCAGTGTATATGCTCACATCTGGACCAAAGTGTACATGTAGGATGAGAGTCCAGCCCTGAACACATTTACATGCCGACATTCACCCACAGTCATAGCGCCACCTGCTGGCAACAGGAAGTGACTTTTAACGAAGCAGCCCCTGCCGCACGTTTCACCTACGTGCACGAATTTTCTGTGGTACGTGTATCTTGTCCAGACGCACAAAAAAGCCTCTTGGAGCGATGCCCTAAAACCAACAGGAAGTCAGCCATTTTGAATTTTACGTCAAATTTTGGATGATTTACACATTTCGTACTTTAACGAACTCCTCCTAGGGATTTAGTCGGATCGACGTCAAATTTGTGCTGTGCCTTCTAAAGGCATTGACGATGAAAAGTTGTGCTATTTGTGAGTTTTCGTCAATGGGCGTGTCCGTGGCGTTGATGATTCGCAATGAAACAGGAAGTTGTTGTAACTTCAGTGTACATGCTCACATCTGGACCAAAGTGTACATGTAGGATGAGAGTCCCGCCCTGAACACATGTACATGCCGACATTCACCCACAGTCAGAGCGCCACCTGCTGGCAACAGAAAGTGACCTTTAACGAAGCAGCCCCCGCCGCACGTTTCACCTACGTGCACGAATTTTTTGTGGTATGTGTATCTTGTCCAGACGCACAAAAAAGTCTCTTGAAGCGATGCCCTAAAATCAACAGGAAGTCGGCCATTTTGAATTTTACGTCAAATTTTGGATGATTTACACACTTCGTACTTTAACGAACTCCTCCTAGGGATTTAGTCCGACCGACCTCAAATTTGTGCTGTGCCTTCTAAAGGCATTGAAGATGAAAAGTTGTGCTATTTGCGAGTTTTCGTCAATGGGCGTGTCCGTGGCGTGGCGTCAAAGATCAACTCTTCGCCATGACACGGAAGTTGTCGTAGCTTAAGTGTACATGCTCACATCTGGACCAAAGTGTACATGTAGGATGAGAGTCCCGCCCTGAACACATGTACATGCTGATATTCACCCACAGTCATAGCGCCACCTGCTGGCAACAGGAAGTGACTTTTAACGAAGCAGCCCCCGCCGCACGTTTCACCTACGTGCACGAATTTTCTGTGGTACGTGTATCTTGTCCAGACGCACAAAAAAGTTTCTTGGAGCGATGCCCTAAACCCAACAGGAAGTCGGCCATTTTGAATTTTATATCAAATTTTGGATGATTTACACACTTCGTACTTTAACGAGCTCCTCCTAGGGATTTAATCCGACCGACTTCAAATTTGTGCTGTGCCTTCTAACGGCATTGAAGATGAAAAGTTGTGCTATTTGCGAGTTTTCGTCAATGGGTGTGTCCGTGGCGTGGCGTCAGAGATCAAGTCTTCGCCACGACACAGGAAGTTGTTGTAACTTCAGTGTACATGCTCACATCTGCACCAAACTTTACGTGCTTGATAACTCTCCCACCCCGCTATGGAGGACCGATCCTGACACAGTCAGAAATAAATACAGAAATAAATAAGTGCTCAATAAATAAATAAGCATCCAATTAAATACACAAAAAAATAAAGCAAATAAATAAATGTAGGTAGTAATTAAATTATACAAGGAGACATAAATGTTTATATTTTAATTAGTGCCTTTACTTATTCACCTTTGTTATAATTACATTATTTATATATTCTCCGTTACAATCTTCAACTTTATTTATTACTAATTTTTAAAATATATTTATTTATGTGTGTGTTTTAATATTTTTGTCTGTGTTATTCTTCCTTTGTATTTTTCTACCTTATTTATTTTCACCCATGGTATTTATTTCTGCCTGTCCTTTTTAAATTTCTGTCTCATTATGCAAATGAGGAGGGGCTGTGTCTCAAGGGGTCATCTTCTCTGCTATTGGTGGACCAGTCAGACAGGAGAGCTCTAGGCCTACTCTGCCTGCAGACATCAACGATCTTGCCCCTCACACAGTCAGATGGCTTCCTTCAGTGCGCTGAGGTGTTTAATAACTCTGAAGACACAACCAGCCATGTCTTCCTTCTCTTTTCACGTAGACGCTCCAACAGACAGTGCTTTCAGTTTGCTGCATGCATGGACACAGAACTGCAGTATAGGGAGGAGCACACGGTCAGCTGGCTGCAGCTAAATCTGGAGTGCACTCGTATTCAATTCTGTATGGTAAATTCAGTTTTAACGGAGCAGAGCGAGCTGACAGGCAGAGTTAGAGACTTTTTCTGTCCGTTTCTCTCTTTACAAAGACGCATGTTACAGTCAGAGTCTTCTCTGAGATGCGAGCACGACATACAACACAATTTATCAAATTACACAACGGATATACAGTATGAAAATAAGATTGATTGGATTATACTCACAGGAAGTATAAAACCTCTTACATGCGTCTATTAAAAGTAAAGTAACACAAAAATGTCAGGGAAATTACTTTACTTAGATTTAAGTACTGCAGTTGTACATTTGAAATACCTTCCTACCTTTCTGATAGGAAGCCTTCTTGAGGTGGTATAAAACATTTCTTCTTATATTCTGATTTGAGTTGTGGACAACTATGACCACATGAATTTAAAAAATTCTGCCCAAGTCAGCTATAACACAAGTCTTGTTCATCAGACATACATGCTGTACAGTATTTGTGGACAGATTTTGTCCCAGGATTTATTATGCATTTCTTCTTCTTCGTTGCATGGTTTAGAATAATAAGGTGAGAAATGGGTCTGTTCTGAGTTCATCCTGCACTGCAGCAGCTAATAAAGTCCATTTAATCCCAAAAACGCTTTTCTTTTAGGCAGGCTGGAGCAGAAAACAACTCACCTTTCTCAAGTTGTACAGTAATGTCACATGTGTATGAAGGTGGATCAAACAAGCTAATCTTAAATGTCAAAGTAGAGAGGAGCCTAGTAGGCCTATTTATTTTCATTCATTACACAATATGAATGAGCTATGCAGACAGTTTTTGCAGCAACATCTTTTTCTTCTGTTCTCTACTTGTTATAGTTACACAGTATTAGGGGTGTGGGCTGTATTAAAAGTATCCACTGTTCTCCCATGCTCTAACACACAGTAACGATGAAATGTGTGCTGTTCTCACATTCTCCCTCTGTATGTACACATAAACAACAAGGCAGGGAAATATAAAAGGAATTTATTTTATTGTTTGGGTACATTATTGTTCAGTGTACATGCTCACTTCTGAAACAAACTTTACGTGCTTGATAACTCTCCCACCGGAAGTTGTTGTAACTTCTGTGTACATGCTCACATCTGGACCAAACTGTACATGTAGGATGAGAGTCCCGCCCTGAACACATGTACATGCCAACATTCACCCACAGTCATAGCGCCACCTGCTGGCAACAGGAATTGGAGTGGCGTGGTATCAGGAGGGCTGGCGAGGAGAGGGGGGAGCCGGGAGGGCGCCGAGGAGGAAGCCCGAGTGGAGAGGACCGGAGGACAAGCCCAGCCGACAGAACGGAGGACGAGGGTGCGTGAACCTGGGAGGGAAAGCAGAACGACAGAGTTAAACCCAGGAAATAACCAGGGGCTGGAAAACTGAGATCTCTTCTGGAGTTAACTGGACCTTGAGAGAGGTTGGCACCAGGTTGGGAGCAACGACAATCAAGCGAAGATGGTGTGGAGAACCGGGGTTGATATACAGGCAGGTATGAGGTTGATTACTGGCAGGTGTGGCAGGCTGGGGAGGTTGCTGACAAGGTGCAGGTGCGGGTCGTTGGCTGGGCTCAGGAGCGGAGAGAGAGAGAGAGGAGGAGAACACAGGCGCAGTACAGGAGTACAGGAGAGCAAAACAGTGGGAGAAATAAAACGAGAAAAAAACAGGACACTCACCGTCAGTCGGGCTGTCCCCACAACAAGCCCCCCCCCCTCAACGGACGCCCACAGGTGGCCCACCCGGCTTATCTGGATGGGCCATGTAAAAGTCCATCAGGAGGGTTTTGTCTAGGATCTGGCTGGAGGGACCACCTGGTAAAGGTAGCCCCGACCTCTACGCTGCACATCCAGGAGCTGGCGCACCGTGTAGGCGGGGTGAACGTCTATCATCCGCGGCGGGGGAGGCGCTGCCACTGATACAGAGAGGGTGCTGGTGGCAACAGGTTTGACTCTGGAGACGTGGAAAACGGGGTGGACTTTCAGGTGAGGCGGGAGGGTCAGGCGCAGAGCAGAGGTGTTAATGACGGCCTCAATGGGATAGGGGCCGATGAACCGGGGGGCGAGTTTCTTGGAAGGGGTCTGCAGGGGGAGGTCACTGGAGGAGAGCCAGACTCGCTGCCCTGGCCGGTAGGTGGGAGCAGGGGCCCGGTGGCAGTCTGCCAGCTGACGGTTGCGGCAACACCTAAGATGTCCCTGTACAGAGGGGACAGGAACAGGGGGGGCTGGTAACCCAAGGCGCACATGAATGGGGACATTCCAGTGGCAGGGTGAAGGCTGCAGCGGCTTCCAGAGACCAGGCAAAGGGGACCAAGGAGGAAGTGAGACGGGTGAGAGGGCGGCGGCGACAGTGCTGAAGTTTGGGCACCCCGAATAGATCAGTAGGGATGGGCGGCGGGACAGGTAAAGCACGATTACCGGGGACTCAAGCAGACAAAAGGAAGGACGCGTGACAATTCGTGCTCCAATTCCTGATCTTCCCCCGCGACCAGTCGATGTTGGGGTTGTGAGCGGCTAGCCAGGGGAGGCCAAGGACAAGGGGTGTGGACGGGGAGGAGATCAGGTGGAAAGAGAGGACTCTTAGAGGTTTCCAGAGGTGACGAGGTGTAGCAGCTGAGTGCGATGAGTGAAGGTGGTGAGGGGGCTGTCCAGTAGCATGGAGGGGAGTGTCAAGGGGGATCTGGGGAGAGAGTTCCCCAGATATCCAAAAAGTTTTCATCTGCGCCCGAGTTAATAAGGGCCATGAGGGAGAGGACTCGGAGATGGGGTGAAGGGTTTCGGCTCGCCAGTAGCCCCAAAACTACTGATGAGCTGAATCTTTTGGCCCCACAGGACAGGCAGGCAGGAGGTGGCCAGGTTTGCCGCAATAAAAGCATTCCCTGGCCGGAGTGTTGCTCTGGGGACAGCAAAACAGAGGCCGGGTGGGAGACCAGAGACTCACGAGGGAACGAGATGCCGGTGTTGTTGGATTGTTTTATTCTCCAGCGCTGTGTTTGGCTTGTGGTGTTATGTTAGTTGGATTAATTTCATGTAGTTACTCTCTCTCTCTCTCCAGCGGAGGACATGAGATTATTCATTATTACTCAATTAAAAAGATTCCAATTGTAGTACTTTACTGTTAAATAAAAATTATGAATATTAATTGTTCAGAAATATTAATTCATAAATCCTCGAGGCACCACCGGAAATTCAGTTCGCCCAGGGTCTCCGGAATCCCTAGGTAACGTTATGGGTTTAATAATTACACAATTATTCCTAGTGATCTGTCATTCAGTCAATCTCATATCAAAGGCGTAAATCCTCCGTTACAGTGACCTGGAGTTAAACAATACACACACAGTTCCTGTGATTATGGAGAAATTTATTAACTAACTAAAGATTAATATAAATGCGGTTAAATATACATCAAAGAAATAAACAATGGCTAAACAAACAGGATGCACATAATGAGAATGCAGTGGAGTTCAATGTGAATTTAGTTGGTCTGAGTTATTTGGAAAAGGATTTTAGTAAGAGAACAAGGGAACGAATGAATGCAAGTTATGATAATAACTTCCGGGCCAGACTCCTTAGGGCGTTGCTAGGAGATGGGGCACGCTCCGTAAGCGTGCAGAGCGAAGAGCAAAAGTTAAGAGACCAGAGAACAAGCGAGCGAGCAGTTTCCTATGTGTTTCCCCTGAGGGTTTATTTCCGGTCTCCTGAGAGAGGCTGTCCCTTAACTATAATGTCTATTTTAAAATTTATTTGCGCGTATTTTAATCAAATACCTTCCCACAATCAAACCTTAAATGTCACAAACAGTTATACCGTTCTTAGTTATAAAAAGGAAATTAAACAATTACTTAATCGTTGTAGTGATTGGAATGTTACCATATTTTCAGGATTTCAGGATGGCAGGAAGTTAACTACATTTCCTGGATAATATTGGCAGTTAACCATTCTTACTTAGAGAATATATAAGCAAGTTGAACGAACATGGCATCAGATTATACACAATAAAATACAGAGTGATACCTTAAAACAGCGGGAGATGCATTACATGTAATACTTCTTTTGTCCTCTGGAGGGAGCTCTGCTCCCATGAAAGGAGACTGAGATAACTGATTTGCTCCGGAGCTGGGGAAATTAATTATTTAACACATGATAATATTTCTGTTACATGTTCTTTAACAAGAAAATATATAAAAATGTGTTGAAGCATGGCATTAGCATAACATAAATTTAAGGAACATCAGTGAGTATTGAGGAAGATTAGAAAACTGCAAATTAACTTTCTTTATAGATTCTTCTCTTCAACACAGTCTTAAGAACATGGTAATAGAACTTCTCAAATTGAAGTGGCGAGAACTACTACCTTAACAAAGATTATTTAATTAAACAAGGTAATGGGCACTGTACTGTAACCTGCAACTTACTGCTAAGTGGATTTGTCAGGCGTGAATAGAGTGTGGGTGATATAAAATTGTATTTGAAAGAGACAAAACATGCTAGAAATGTCCATTGAAGATTGAAGATTATTTCCCTGATGTGGATCAGTTAATTATGAAAACAAGATCTTTGCTGATCAGGAGGTTTAAAAAATGTTGACCAAGTCAATGGTTTGTTAAATAGCATTGAGGTTTAATGTTGAAGCAAGGTTAATATAAATATTATCTTAAAAATGTTTGATGATTTTAAAATGGTTTCCTCTGCAAAAGTAAACTGTTCAAAGTGTAGCCATGCTGGTTGGGAAATGGTCAAGTGGAGAGCCAAATCTTCCACTTGGCTTAAATTGGACCAGGAGTGGTTTTAAATATCTTGGAGATTTTTGGGGGAATAACATACATCCAAAATAAGTTTGAAGGGGTTGTTGACAAAAGAAGAATTGCAACTGTTGGGAGACAGTTTTAGGGTCTCTGGACAAGAGGGTAGATTACATATGGGGGAAAATGTAAGATCACAGTGGCGAGCATGATACAAGTCACCGTTACTCTAAAAAACTAATGATTTACAATGGAGAATTCTGCATGGAGTAATTGCAGTTAATGTTTTTGTTTCTTTGTTCAATGCTGTTTTACAATCACTTTTTTGTTTTATTTTGACTTGGACAAGAAACAATGGCAATTTAAGCTAGTTGTAAGAATAAAATTGAGCAATTGTCTAGTGATGACAGTGCAATGTTTTTTTCAATTCTTGTGAGGTCTCGATTTGTTAATTGATTTTTATTATTATAAAGCAATGAAAGATCTTGAAACTTTTGAGCAAATATGGTGTTACAATAGTGTGTTCTGTGTGGTTGCTGATGAGAAACTGCAGTTTGCACTCTTCTTGAAGACTGATCCTGGTGCTAAAGCATTTTAAATTGGTGTTATTTATTTATATACAAAATAATGTTGTACATGGTGACAAATTGATTTTATAGTGTTGTATGTTTTTTAAGATTTTAACAACTGATTTTTTTGAAAATTCAATTTCTCTCTCTCTCTCTCTCTCTCTCTCTCTCTCTCTCTCTCTTTAGGGTATATATACTTTATGTATGTGTGTGTCTGCACAATGCCTGCCACTCAACTTATTACTGCATGTTAATCAAACCTAAGTGTGCATAAAAAAAACATGTTTCTTGTTTGTCTTGGTGCCAGTCTAGATGCACTGCACTCCGGCGTCCTCGTTGTGTTGGCAGTTATTAACACCAACTCCACTGTGTGGGCAGTTAAAGATATCAGACTCTGTTCCGAAGCACCGTAGTTCATCCAGCCAGATCATACCAGACCCTACAAGACCAGGACAAGGACAGTAGTGTTAGAATTAGACATGCATTCATTAAGGGCTTTTTTAGTCATAATTCTGAAGAGTGCAATAACACTGTTTACTTTGCATTTACTTTGCATTAGTCATGTCATATCATATTAGCCTACTGTACAAAATCAACCCTGGATATGCACATGCATGTGATAGTTTAAATGTGTGTGTGTGTTATTGTTTAAAATTAACAACTGACAGATCTTGTAAATTTTCTATAGTTAAATCTGAAACATGGAAATAATATTACAATATGATAAACAGTATGATCCGTAAAATGAATATTGAAACCTGCAAAATGATCAAAAATTTTAAACTTGCAGGTTAACATGCATGGGCTGTTGGCCACTTACTTTGTGGGATTTTATATTACATTCAAGAGAAGACATCTCAACAATCTAGATGGATAAATAGCACTACAGGTGGGGGGTTTTGGATCAAAATGATTGCTAGGTACAATTCACTAGTCACTGGATATTGATTCAGATTCAAGGCCCTTGCATATACTTCTAATTTGGCATTAGACACGCGTGGAGAGACAAGCGTAGTTACGGATTGTAATCCGAAATTGAGTATAGGCGCAGCCCTCTAAGGCTATCGCTATTGGGTTTTCCCCATATGCGCGCATGGGCAGCACTGAAAATAGCTTCGTCTCTCTCCCTCTCCCCCACCTTTGGGCCTCTATCTCATTGTCACCTTGTACTGTATGTTGTCACACCCGTGAGACCTGGCCATCGGCTCCCATAATGCCTTTTCTTCAGCACTGAGAACCACAGGTCTAGTGAGGCCCACAACTTAGAGGGCTACGTCTATACTCTATAGAAAATGAGTAAGTACAGAATACATAAGTATACTAATATATATATATATATATATATATACACACACTATATATAGAATAAGTAACTACCGTTCTACTTCGCCCTCTAAGGTACCACCAAGCATAGATCCACCTGCCACGAGCCAACATAATAAGCCACCCAGTCCCTGCAGCCTTGCGACATTCGTGACTGCGGATGCACTTTCACCAATAGCGTGAAATAGGGGAGGCAAAGCAACCCATGCTTAATAAGCCGGGGACAAAATTGGGGGCCCCGCATCTTTGCAGGCCCAGACGAAGGTTACGTACTACAACCATTCCAGCTGCGCACAGTGCAAGGCCAGCATGAGCAGGGCCAGCATGAGCAGGTCCAGCGCAAGCAGCGGCTGTCCCCCCCACTGTCCAGTTGGGAGAAGACTCGCTGCTCACTCACAGAGGACAGTCACTCAGACAGAACACTCGGTACTGAGAGACATCCTGCAGTTAGACATGGACGAATGAGCACGGGGAAAACCAGGAGGCTGCTGTGCAGATTGTCCACTGTCATCCCACCGTACAATGCCAAAGAGGAAGAGACCTCTCGTGAAGTGCGCCCTGATACTGTCCAGTGGAGATTTACCAGCTAACACATAGGCCTGTGAAATAGCCTCGCACAGATGCTGTGCTGACAGGGGAAGCCCCTTGGGCTGCTCCCTGTAGTACACAAACAGGCGCTGCTTGCGGCAATGCGCGCTACATAGCAGGACGGTGCACCTACAGGGTAGAGGAGGTGGGACGCAGCTTCTTCCTCAGACCAATGAGTAGGAGGGAAGAAGCCCGTGAGGGTAATCACTCTCGACTTAAAAGAGCGTTTGATGCTCTTAGGCATAAAAGCAGGATTAAGTATATACTGTATTAGGGATATACTCTGCTCTGACGAGGGCAGAAGTGTGTGCCCCCGCAAGAGCAGCCGCCTGTCCAAACCAAGCAGCGCTGTGACCTTGTTGTTGGTGCACATTTATGTAGAGAGGCATATGAGTCCGCCACAGGCCGCCCACCACCTGGGAGAGGCATGTCCTGCCCCACCACAGCAGAGAGGCATCTGTGAAGACAGATGTGGGGCGTCTGTGAAGACTGAAATGTGGGATGGGACCCCGCCCAGCAGAATCCCGACGAACAGAGAGAGGGGGTCTCTCTCTCTCCTCCTTCAGATCGATGGAGGTGAGCCAGTCCCCTTGGCACACGCACTCCAGCACCTGCTTCATTGTCAACATGCAAAAAGGTCTCTCCATAATTGCTTTGTTGAACAATGAAAGGTCGAGAATGGGCCTCATTGCCCCCGTCTTCTTCCTGACCAGGAAGTAACGGAACTAGAACCCCGAATCCTGGAGATAGCATGCTTCTCCAGGAGCTCATGGAGTTCCGCCTGGAGGGCAACGTTCTGAGTCAGGGAGGAGAACACAGTCTCTATTCCGGCGAAGGGGGGAAACAAACTGCAGCTTGTGCCCTCAGCAGATCAGGCTTTCTATCCATCTGTGCATAGGAGCGAGCACTAATACTACTACTCTGAAAGTGGGTGTACATGCTGATGAAGCACAGTAGTGGCCATGAAGAAGAGCCACGCCACTGCCCCCGCCGCCGTCACAGGTGGGGGGATGAATCCCACCGCGACCCATGGGGGGCCCGCCTAGAAAGGGCCGGGAACCATGCTGCAGTAGCATCTGACAAGAAGCGGCAGCAGCTTGACTCTGTGACTAACATGCAGCTGGCTCACACAATGTGGGGAAAATGACTAACAGCAGTTTTAATCCAAAAACTGTTAAAGCTGATCTGTAAAGTGCAACACTAAGGTCATGCAGTTTCCAAGTAAGGTCACTGTCGCCTGCCGTGCATAAAGTGTACGGGACACACATGATAATGCTGTCACACACCCCTGGATGCAGGAAGAGGAAATGTGGGATGTGCACAGCCTGGGGGAACGTGTCTAAAATGTGGAGCGACATAATGACAGCACATTGCCCAGCAGATTTTACAGGACGAAAACAGCTGATACACGCCGTGTGTGTAGTGCTTTCTCCGCAGGAGCGTGATTATAACTTCCGTGGGCAGATTCAGACAGAGGGACTGTGCCAGTGATGCCATGATTATGCATGAGCCCACAGCCGGGCTCTGCTGGGGGGAAACGTGCAGAATGTGGGGAGTGGCAAATAGGATAACACTACACACAGGGCCTGCATAGCCTGCCTTCTGTGAAACAAAGGGGGGGCCCCTGGATGCACACAGAGGGACTGTGTCAGTGGACAGGTACTGCCAGGGGGAATGTGCGTAATGTAGGGAGTGGCATACACGAAACAGTATCACACACTGCACAGCAGAATTTTTTTAGATAAGAAATATCCGTACAGGGTGTGTGAATGTGTTCTGTATACACGATTATGACGATTATGAAGATTATTTCTGTGAGAAGGGTTGTGTGAAGAGCTATCAAGCTCCTCTCTTGTGGATCCAGGTTCCAGTTTGGGTTCAGGAGGCAGACACCCTCTCCACATTTAAGAGTAGGCTTAAGACTTTCCTCTTTGATAAAGCTTATAGTTAGGGCTGGCTCAGGTGAGTCCTGAACCATCCCTTAGTGTTATGAGTTGTAGTTTTTTCCCTGTGAGTTTGAGTTTTTGCCATTGTTTCATATGTCTATCTATTCGCCTGTTTCTCTCGTTCCTTGTCCTTAGTAGTTTATGTCTCGTCTTTTATCATGGTCTTGGTCCTATGTTTTAGTTCTTTGCCTTTGTTCCCAGTCCTGTGCCTTGGTTATGTTTTAGTATTTACTTCTTGTTCCTCGTCTGCATTATTTTTCTGTCCTATGTCCAGTATCAGTTATATAGTCTGTCTGTGTTTTTGGTTTCACTCATGTCCGTCTCTGTCTGTCACTCATGTCTGTCTTCTTGATGCCTTAGTTCCCAGTTCAGTGTTTTACTTAGCTTCGGTCTGTGTTCCTTCTTGGTGTTAGTTTAGTAGGGATGTGTCTGTTTGTGTCTTGATTTGTTTATATTTATTCCTCTGATCTGTTATGTGTTCAGTAACCTGTGTCATGTCTGTTCCCTCCAGTATCTCTCTGCCTGGCTGTCTCTCTTGTCTGTCACCTGTTTTGCTCCCGCCCTGCTCGTTAGTCCTTGTGTATATATACCTGGTGTTTCTGTTTAGTCTTTGTCCGGTCATTACAGTTTCTTGGTGTGTGTTGTCCTGTGTAGCCTGCTCTGCTCATCACTCTCGTCTTGTCACCCGGTTTCTATGGATTTTGGTTTCTTTTGGATTCCTTGTTTTTGGACTTGTTATCAGCCACTCCGCCTGTAAGTGTGCTCGCCTTTGTTTATTAAACTTTTGAACAATACCTGCTCCGCTCAACATGTCCTGCATTTGGGTCCTCCAACCTGCCTTACCACCACTAACTGTGACACTTGGTTATGCTGCTAAATGCCTAGACTGCAGGGGGACTTCCCATGATGCACTGAGCTCCTCTCTCCTCTTTCTCTCCCTCTGTATGCAACCTCTTCCCATTAATGCATGTTACTAACTTGACTTCTTCCCTTTCCCGTAGTCTTGTGCTTTTTCGTCCCTCTCTTCTCTCCTATCACTCTCTGCAGGTGTTTCTGGCCCTGGAGCTGTGGAGTCTGGATCTGTGGTTGCAGGTCACCTCCTTCTCGACACCCTCTGCTACTTTTATTTTATTATTGTTGGTAGTCCTATTGTTGTTATTATTGTTATTATTATCATTAACATTACAATTACTATCATAAACATTACTATAAATATCTGTACCATTATTCATTCCGCCTGTGCCAACATTACTTTCACTGTCTGTTCGTCTGTGTGTATAGTTTGTAGGCTGCTCCTCACAGAATACACTCTAGACCAGCTCTTTCATAAAAAGCGCTATGAGATAACTGTTGTGATTTGGTGCTATACAAATAAAATTTAAGTGAGTTCAAAAGGGACCTCCGACTCGAGCTGGAGCTGCGGGTTAACCGACAGTCAGTGGCACACACAGTGTGGGGAGCATGTGCTTGGTGTGGTTGAGTCGACTGAGAGGCACAGAGTGTTTATTCCAAAAACAGCTTGCACAAAAAGATTAACATTATCACACACAGTCCCAACCCATAGCATCAGTCGAGCAATGAGGGTGGGACCAGCAGCATGCAATCCTTTTGCTACTTGGTGTTGTTAGCCACAGCTAATGTCGAACATCGTGGACTTACGAGGGTCATCCCGGGTCTGCTGATCCACGGGCAGACCGCATGTTATCTTCATGTTGGGCTCCAACTAGCTTCACGTTAGCTTCCTGTTAGCTCAACGTTAGCCTGACATTATCTTTCTGTTGTCAATGTTAGCCCCAGATGCCTGAGGAAGGCTTCGAGTTTCCCAGGGAGAATGGGGCTGGAGGGGAAAGACCCAGGTCCACCTGGGAGCGTCCCTCCAGGATGCAACTGGATAGATAGGTGAGCCGCATGGAAACCCAAACATGAAGTGGAACGGAGACCTCCCACTCGTGTTCACACAGCAATGACAGATGAGCTAGAGGGAAATAACTTACATTTCCTATTTGCTTAGCTGCTCTTAGACGCCACTCTAGCCAGTCTGCTTGAAGACAATCACTGGCAATCCTTTGCCCTTTAGACAACCTCAGTGCTGAACAGAAATGGGAGCTGATGGCCAGGTTTCACGGTCGTATATACACAAGTTGACGATGTGATAGAGGCAAAAGCTAAACAAAGCTTTTTTCAGTGCTGCGCATGTGCGCATAGAGGTAAACCCAATAGCGATAGCCTTAGAGGGCGAGGCTTATACAAAGGAGAACTTAAAGCCTCCACTTCACCCTGCTTTCTTTGTCTGCAATCTGTTACCTATCCAACAGTGCACCATCGGAGTAAACCGCCAAGTGTGGACCTGTGTTTCTAGTCCTTTTGAAGTAAAATAAATATAATACAAAATTTACTTTTACTGTCTTTTAATATAATATTACTGCAAATTTGCTTTTTTTTTGCTTTTTAAAGAAATTGCCAAGAGGGGACTTAGATCCTTAAACAATAGCTACCTATCCAAGAGGGGACCTCCATTGTTATGCAGTGGAACTGTCTCATTCTCATCTAATGAGTGTTTTTACCTTTAAAGACTTTCTTTGTTTCTTTCAAAAATGGATAATTTAACTTTAATGTGAGCGATGTATAAACATTTCACCGTGATCCAAACTTTAATCACTTTAACTGAAAATAAATAAACTTTAAACTTTAATTCAGAATTAACTTTGCTGCATGCATTGATATCAAGCACTACAGTATTACTAACAAAAATTACTTGATCTAGGTTTCAAATACCATTTAAATAATAATAAAATATCTTATTACACTAGTGCACTTATTTTGTGTATTATACCAGGAGTGACCTTCTCTAGCCTTCTTGCTAGGGTTTTGCAGATGATTTTAAGATCTGCGTTAATAAGTGATATTGGGCGATAACTGGACGGGAGTGTGGGGTCTTTGTCTGGTTTAAGGAGCAGGCTGATATTAGCAGAATTCATTGTTGGAGGCAACATGCAAGTACCCCTAATTTGCATAACCATCCTATAGAATGTGGGTGCAAGTATTTCCCAGAATTCCTTATAGAATTCAGCGGGAAAACCATCTGGCCCAGGGGCTTTATTATTTGGCATATGTAAGAGAGCTTCCTGGAGTTCAGCCATTGAAACAGGTGAATCCAGAGCCCTGATCTGTTCATCATCTAACCTTGGCAAATCTATATTGTTCAGAAATGCATCGATTTTAGAGCTAGATGGGTCAATTTGTGATGTATATAAGTTTTTATAATAATCTCTGAATGCATTGTTGATTTCTTATGGGTTATAAGTCAGATTCCCAGCTGAGTCCTTTAAGGAAGAAATAGTTATTTTTTCTTTATTCAATTTCAATTGGCTGGCTAAGAATCTGCCGGATTTATTGCCATGTTCAAAGTTCTCCAAGCGTAGTCTTTGCAACTGAAATTGGGTCTTTTTATTAATAATTTCATTTAATTCAAGTTTTGATTTTCTCAGATCATTCAGCATGTGTTCCTGTGGGCAGGCAGCAAGGGTAGTTTCTAATGTTTTTATTTTTTGTTCTAGCTCTAATTCACAAGATCTCTCTTTCTTTTTTGTATGATGAATAGGAGATTTTTTACCTCTCATGACTGCTTTTGCTGCCTCCCAAAGAAGACATGGCGAGGTTCCTGGCAGGTCATTAGTTTCCATATATATTGCCCACTCCTTTTTGAAGTAATTTATAAAATCTAGGTCTTTAAGCAATTAAATCTCCAACTTCTAGTTGGCCGTGTGACCCTTTTTTTAGTAAGAGTGATAGAAACCGGTGCATGATCACTGATAGTGATAGGGTGAATCTGAGTGTTGGAAATGTCTGTCATAATTGAGCTGCTAACCAAAAAATAGTCAAGGCGAGAATATGAGTGGTGGACTGGTGAAAAGAAGGTATATTCTCTAAGAGTGGGGTGGTGAGAATGCCAAACCTCGCAAAGACCAAAATCGCTCATGTATTGTTTAAGGATGTCTGTTGATTTCCAAATACGGTGACCACCTGCCGTACTGAGCCTGTCAACTGCTGGATATACAAGTCCCCTCCTAATATAAGAGCTGTGTCTGAGTGAGCAGAGAGTGAGTTGAAGAAAGCATGAAAAAAGGAGGGGTCGTCAACATTTGGGCCATAGATGTTAACAATGCATAAAGGAGTATTTTGAATCGAAATGTTAACAATAATGAATCGACCCTCTGGATCAATAGTAGTGGTATTATGATTGGAGTGTGTTTTTCTATTTATCATACCCCTTTGTTTTGAGTTATAACAGGCTGAGTACGAGTGAGGAAACTGTGGTGAGGTTAGTTTATCTGCTGTCTTGGGTAAATGAGTCTCCTGTAGTAGGACAATGTCTGCTTGCAGATTATTTAGATGGTTAAAAATTTTTTATCTCTTTTCCCTTGAACCAACTCCGCGTACATTCCAAGAGGTGATTATAAGTGAGGTCATCATTCAACTAAGGGATGTGGTGAAGGCTAGTGTGTGCAGTGTGCGTGTTGTATCATTGTGTGTGTTGTATGCGCCTGTATGTGTATGTCTATGTGTTCATGTTGTATGCGCCTGCGTGTGTGTGCTAGTGGTGTGCCCGACTGTTTGTGAATTAAACAGTATGAAAATTGCGCAGCTGATCGATGTGTAAACGGCGGAGGAAGAGCAACATTAACAAAAGAAAGAAACAGTGAAACAAAAACAGAGGAAAATACACAAAACATTAGACAGTCTAGTTAGATAACCACAGTATAGGCTGTTGAGACGTGCACTGTATTTTATAACTATTAACTTGCCATATGTCACGGAGTAATTAACAGAGAGGGGAAAAAATGATCGCATAGTGATACAGTTCACCTGTTGCTGGACTTGGTTCTTAGTAGAGCCAAGGAGTGGTGTCTCGGTCGCGGTACAGCTGGCCATCAACGTAAAGTTTATCCACCGCGATGACAGCCCGTGATCCTTCTCCAATAAGCTTCTTTCTTATCGGGAACAGGACTCGGCGTCGGTCCAGGATCTCCCGGGGAAACTGGTCATTAACGCTGAAGTTGGTCCCTCTCAGCTCCCTGCCTTTAACCAGTTCCTTCTGCTTGAAGTGTTCAAACTTCGCGACGATGGGCCTGGGCCTCTGGTTCTCCTGTCGCCGTCCTCCCAGGCGGTGCACCCGGTGGAAGCTGATGTTCTTCACGGTCTCGGCCGGGAGCTTCATCCGCCTGCTCCGGGATGCCCGAAATGACCAGATTATCCTGCATACTACGAGCCTGGAGATCGATGATCGCTTCTCTAATGTTTTTATTGTCTGCCGAGAGCCGCGTCATTCCCTCCGTGAGGGATTTAACCGAACCTTTGAGGACCTTGTTTTCCGCCGCGAGCTCAACCACCTGTTTCTGGCTGAACTCCAGGGATTCCCGCAGAGCCTGAAACTCTTTGTGAAGTACTTCCACAAGAGATAATCGGGCATCAAAGCTAGACAATTTCTTGTCTATTGAATCCAGGATCTCTGTGAAATCTGCACCTTGCGAGGAGACTGCTCCAGGTGATGCTCCAGGTGAGTCTTCAGTGCGGTTTCTTTTTGATTTCCCCATGACCACTCGATGAAAACACTGGTCAATGTAAACTTCAAGGTCCTCCAAACACTCGTCCTCGAGGTCCTCCAGTGCGATTTGACTGCTCTTATTTGTTAAAATTGGCGGATTGTTTGTTTAATGAATTGTTTGTTTAGCTGCGCGCTGCCATGTTTGAATTGCACCAAGTCTCATGAGATTACACAAACGCTCACCGTGTCATCTCCTATCTGTCTATCTTAATGGTATGTAGACATATTTCACCTGTGTTGTTCTTTTGAAATCTATCCATCCTGAAGACCAAAGCGAGAGGTAAGTTGAACATTTTTACCAATTCCCCTTGTATGGTTTGTAACTAAACTATCAAATTTAAATATAAACATGTACATATATATAGTATTGTATAACATAGTATATTCTGACTGTATCAGATTGTACAGATAGTTTGTTATTGTATATTGATTGCTTAGTGTGTAAATATTTTTACACCTATGTAGAATGTTACTTGTATATTGTATATAGGGTGTATATAGTATGAATATTATTTATACTAATACATAGAATGTTAACTGATTGTACTTTTATTGTATTTTATTCCTTACATTCCTATATACACATACGTACACAGAAAAAGTACTGATAGCTTCATATTGTTTTACAAAGTCACCCAAGTTATCATGCTGTTCTTCTCATTGTATAAACAATAATCTTAAATGAACTTGTTATAAGTCAAGACACCATATGATGTATAATATATTGTCAAACATTTCACAGGAAAATGAGATCCAGAAGGGTTTTTCCTAAAAAGGAAGCCTTGCAACTTCACTGCATCTGAGAAAGAAAAAGCCAAATTTCAGAAAGGATTCATCTACAAGGAGAAAGGTATTAGATCAGAACATACGATTCTCTGTTCAATACTGTATTTAACTGCAACTTTCTTGGTTGCTAATGAATTATAAGCAAATGGAGCATTGCAAAGTGTGTGCATAGTATTATACAGTATATATAGTTATATGTTGCCATGTAAGGTGCAACCTGAAAATGGTTTAAAGGCATAGCTTGATTTTGTGTTCAGATATGAGAACAATATTGATCTTGTCATACAACTCTCAGCAAGTCAGTCAAGCTAAGCAGGCAACAATTAAAATGAGAAATACCCACTGCCATCATACATAGTGTACAAATTTTTGATGTGTATTATATAAATGTAGATACAAATTCAAACCCTTTGGGTGACAATGCATAAGATCCTCATCGAGTGTTAGAACTGCTGATGAAGTGTTGGTCTTTCATGGAATTTGATGACAGACAGACTGACAGATAATTAATTTATTCAGTATTTATCAGGTTTTGGAAAAATCACCACCAAAAACACTGAGCCAGGAGAATTCTTGCAGGAATATATTTGAAGACACATCACTGACTCCAAAGAATAGCCCGGTTCTGAGAGTACTCAGATACCTTGTTATGGTACTAAAGAAGTCCTCAACGATTATAGAACAGTGGCATTAAAGTACTGTAATACAAATGTCTGGGTTTGATAACAAACCGATTCTCTATTCCCTCAACAGCCCAGGACCTCCACATCCAGCATCTTCACCACCAAGATCGTCTGAGACCAGCCACCCGGGCAGCTGCTGCAAGAATCGGTTTGCATCCTCAAATAATTTCTGCACAAACTGTCAGGAACCATCTCAGGGAATCTCATCTGCATGCTCTTCATCCTCTTCGGGGTCTCGACCTGACTGCAGTTTGCCATCGTAACTGACTTGAGTGGGCAAATGCTCACATACGATGGCGTGTGGCACTTTGGAGAGGTGTTCTCTTCATGGATGAATCCCAGTTTTCACTGTGCAGAGCAGATGGCAGTGTGTATGGCGTTGTGTGGGAGAGCAGTTTGCTGATGTCCTAGTTGTGGATCGAGTGGCCCATGGTGGCGGTGGGGTTATGGTATGGGCAGGCGTGTTTTATGGACAACGAACACAGGTGCATTTTATTGATGGCATTCTGAATGCATAGAGATACCGTGACGAGATCCAGAGGCCCATTGTTGTGCCTTTCATCCACGATCATCACCTCATGTTGCAGCATGATAATGCACGGCCCTATGTTGCAAGGATCAGAATTCCTGGAAGCTGAAAGCATCCCATTTCTTGCATGGCCAGCATACTCACTGGACATGTCACCCATTGAGCATGTTTAGGATGCTCTAGATTGGCGTATACAACAGCGTGTTCCAGGTCTTGCTAATGTCCAGCAACTTTGCACAGCCATTGAAGAGTGGACCAACATTCCACAGGCCACAATCAACAACCTGATCAACCCTAACCCTATACAAAGGAGATGTGTTGCAATGCGTGACGCAAATGCTGGTCACACCAGATACTGACTGGTTTCCAGACCCCCCCCGGACACCCCCAATACAGGGAAACATTTTTGAGTGGCCTTTTATTGTGGCCAGCCTAAGGTACACCTGTGCAATACCCATGCTGTCTGATCAGCATCTTGATATGCCACACCTGGGAGGTGGATGGATTATCTCGACAAAGGAGAAGTGCTCACTAACACAGATATTTAAAGTTTTGTGAACAATATTTGAGAAAAATAGGCCTTTTGTGTACATAGAGAAAGTCTTAGATCTTTGAGTTCAGCTCACGATGAATGGGGGCAAAAACAAAAGTGTTGCGTTTATAATTTTTTTCAGTGTAAGAACACAGAAGAGGGGGGGCACATGAGGAACTTTCAGTTTAGGAGTTTGTGTGTGTCTTAGCTTAAAAGCACATTCAATAAAGTTTGCTTTACCATAGTTCTGTATATTTTGTGCTGTTTTCTATTTGTGGTTGAACAACTTGTGTTATGAATAGCCATCCAAAGTTAAACTTAAATACCACATCATAAAACCTAAACACGCACATATGAACTTGCTCATTTGTAGCTAAACTAACCTTTTCAACATTTCACACTTTAGTTTCGACATGATGTGATTTCAACTGTACAAAAGTAGCTAACTAGCTTTGTAATACTTGATCACCAAGGGAAGGAGTTTGCCTCTGGATTTCATGTTGTCTCACCTTCAGGATTAAACTTCAGGCTCTTGAAGGTTTCAATTACAGTTTTATGCTATAATTACTAACCTAAATAATTTTTAGTCAAATAGGCAGGATGTTGCCGTCAACTTGATAGTCTAATGTGAGCTGCAAAACGTCACCATGATGTCTCATCAGTAGCTTTTCTCTAGCTGCACAAAGTTGGAACCACCTTTTGCCTGATCATAGGTCTAAGCTTACAGTAAGCTCACACAGTCTACCAGAGGTAGATTGCGTCTGACTTGACAACACTGTTTTTATACCCCGCCCCTGCAGTCGCCTGCAGCTCACTTAGACTATCAAGTCGGTGAAAGTCAGCCACAGTCATCTCGGACACACCTACTGACTACCAGTTATGCACAGCGCGCTAACTTCGACAGCTGTATTCTAAAATTAACATAGCTATCCTTATTAGCTAGGCTCCTTAAATGCTTGCTGATAACTTTTTTGAAGATGGGTCTCCGACATTGACAACGTTGTGTTGGATAGATTTGTGCAGCGGTGTTTAGGAAACTAACTATTCAATTGACAGACAGGTCTGTTGTCAATGTGTTTGCGAGCAACAACTTCCTAAATATAGATTTAGGACACATACAAACACTGGTCATGTATCATGTTAATTAACAGCATTAAATCCATTGATTAAAAATGAAGAGATCTTGCAGATGACTTTTGTATTCATTTTGTTTTTACTTTCACTTTTTTTGTGCTTTTAAAATACTCATTCTGCTGTCTACTGGGTAGTCTATCATTTTAGTAGTCTGAAGCTTGAAACAATTTAGGAATTTCACTAAAACTCAGCCTTTGTATTTTGTTGAAAATAACTTCAATAAAAACTCAGGCTTTATATTTTCTTACAATAACAGATTATACCAAATAAAGACACTCTGTAGTTAAGTTAGTTTCTTCTCATAAGCATGATTAAATTTGCTTATTTATTATTTTCACACTAGTTGGAATTTGATTATCGCTCCATGCTATCTAAGAGGGAACTTGTGTCATCATGTACAAGCGAACAGTGGACTCCTGTCGTTCCACACAGTACAAGTGCGGTCCCTTTTTCTGTAATTCAAATCAATTAATGAAATGCATATCTTTAAGTGTAGACTAAGCACACAGATACAATGGGAAAAATAAAGTATTGATGTCCAGTGCTTGTGAAATCTGGTCAGGTTAGTATTTTGTGACTGAACAAGTTTAAATCTCTAGATGTCAAATGTCAAATCATTTTTTATTAATTAATTAAAACCATAAAAGTATCTTTATACTGACCATTTTATTTATAATTCTACCCTGGTTGTTTTTCTATTTTTTTCCCCCTTTTTTAGAATCTAAAATTCGTTTTACTCTCTAGGCCTTCAGTGTAGTCCTTTATTTTAATACATGTTGATCTTAAAACACAAGACATCCACTAAAACTCAGCCTGTATATTTTGTTAGAAAAAATTAAGAAATCGTGTTTCAAGAGACAGCTTTCTTTACTGAGTAGCTTGTATAATAGCCCCTCTACAGTCTGATAGACTCCCTGGGGCTACAAGCCATTCACTCTATAGGGGAGTGTTAAGAATGACGTGTGTGAATGAGTCGTTAAAATTTCTGCTTGATCCACTAGAGGCACTGCTGAGTATGGATTTAAACACTCACACACCTGCAGGTCAATAGTTAAAAAAATTTACCAGAGGGTTTTAGACATGATTTTAGCATGATTTAAAGCATGTCCAACAGGGGACACTGTTCACTTTTTAGTCCCCTCTTAGTGCGTGTGTAATGACGTTGAGGTCCACTGTTAGATAGGTTGGTAAGTGCACACACACACACACACACCTTCTCACAAGCACACATTCTTTTGTTCTTTAGTTCAGAGCATCTTATACTTCTGCGTCAAATCGACAGCATAACCTCTGCATAGCCCCCTACCCCTACGTCATCACCTACACCATAGCCTGACGTGCACCTCCTCAAAAAAACTACACGTCCATACGACTCGGACCGTAAGCACTGTGATTGGTCAGCTGTGTAGCCTCGCAGTGCCTCTGAGCCGACAGGAAGTGCCCCGGGGCTTTGAAGTAACTTTTACTAGCGGCCAAAACAGCAGCTGTAACATGGTGGATCAATATATTTGCCCGTCACAACCAGAATGTGATCCACTCGGTCGATAACATTTGAAAAGGCTTTACCAGCCGCACGTATACAATTTTACCCCCATTCACGTTAGCTGAGCGCTAAACCGGAAGTTAGCCTGCTTGGCTGGCAAAAGTCAACACAGTGGACGCGTTAGCGCAACTGCCGACTCGTGTTTGGGGGTTTAATTGCAAAATGACACACCAACGCACAAGTATAAATGCATGGCTACGTGCATAGCCTACAGCGTAGCTACGCACGTAGACCCTACGCAGGAGTATAAATGGGCCATTCGTCAGGTTTCATCGTGTGTTTTTGTTTATCTAATAAATGCTTGTAGATATACATGCTGGTTTCTTAATGTCGATAGAGAACGCCAAATCCTTCAACCCAATTGCTGATGGTATTTTTGGTGGTTTGGGTTTTTCTCTCTCTAGTTAAATTCTATTATTAATTATTAATACTAGTAATAATAAGAAGAATTATTTTATTTTGTAAAAATATAGTCATAATGATAATCAACTTTATTGGCCACATGCAATTAATATACAGTAAACTACTAAATGTGTATTACAGACTTTTTCCCCCACTAGTCTGAAAGATGCCATGTTAAGGAAGTAGCCCAAAATCTCAAAATTGACCAGTGCATGATAAAACGATGTTTTTCGTGTCTCGCCTTAACTGCCATCAAACACTCAAAATTTTGTTTCATAATTTTATTCAGTACCATGTAAAGAGAAAGTTCAGAAAAACACCAAATAGTGTGAGGGTCAGATTCACAAGAGATTGGGAACATCTCGTGATGGTGGCAATGGACTTCTTACCCGGGGTGGCAGTGAAGGTGGAAATGGCGGATTGGAAGCCCAGCATCTTACAGATCACCTTGCCATCCACAGTGTCAAAGCTGTCATCACACAAGGTGCCCCACACCCCGTTGTACTTCACCTCCACTCGTCCTCGGGATTTCCCCGGCACAAGACGCACATTCACTGTGGTGACAAAAAATTGCAGCTGCTTAAAGTTTCTAGGGTCTCAAACCATCCTCAGGGCTATTTTTTATTTTTATTTAACCATTATTTATTCATGGAGCTTCACTGAGAGCACCCTCTCATTTGCAGGATCACACATGCTGTGCTAGATATTAGGGTTGTAGTTTTGATGCGTCATGCTTATAGTCTTACTTGAGTAGTTTTTAAGAGAAAAATCATTACTTTTATTCCGATACATTTGGATACTTTCATCGTGTTACTTTGCTACTTTATTCATTATTTACCGCAGTCACGCATCCACATGACTCTGTTGGAGCAGAAAAATGGCTGAAGCTACAGCATGGCTTTCGAATAGCGCTAGTTGCTAATATTGCACCATGCAGCCAGCCCGGTCTCATCCCAGGGCGTCCAATACAGACACTTTCTGTCAGGCTTTCTCAAAGCGTCGTATCAGATGCCCTGGGTTGAAACCATGATAGTGCAGCGGGTTTCGATTGTGAAGTCAGTAGGCTACACCATGCTGACACTGAGCTGACAGAAAGCAAAGTCTGTTGTGTTAATTGTTGTTGTGTTTAATAATAAATAGCTACACACAGTATATCAGGGGTGTCAAACTCATTTTCACCAAGGGCCACATAAGCATTACGGTTACCCTGAAAGGGCCAGTTGCAACTGTTGCCCCCGAGTTGCAAGACTGTATAAACGTAACTACTACTAACTACTATTTAACATATTGTTAAATAACTACCTCTTTATTTGATTATGTATTCAATGAAATTTATCAGATGTAAAAATATCGCCATAGTAAGAAAATGTCTCTGTGTTATTATAACATAAATCAATAAATTTATCAGATTTAAAAACCCTCATTACTCCATCAATCAAAGATCAAACATTTCAAGTAAATAACAAAGACAAATATCATCAAACATAAGCTTTTACAGTAACTTTTCACTTTTTCACAGTCCAGAGGTGCAGAACAATGGTAAAACAAATAATTGTGAGCTGCTAATAACACAAGGGACAGATGTGGCATTTGATAAAACAAATAGTCCAGCTGCAGCCTTGCAGAGGGCATATATCCAACTAATGACAGATAGTTTGATTACCTCGAAAAATGCAGACGTATAGGCTACTGGAGCCTAAGCCTAGGTCACACTACATGATTTGCCGCACTGCGAGCTCGGTGACCACCATGCCAGTCGTTATGTGTGAACTACTCAGCATCACACAGCTCCCCGATACATATCTGACACATCAACGATGCCAGCCAGATTCACATTTCACGTGTGTTTTCTTGACAAAACGTGGTTTGGAGACCAGCGTCAGGTGACAGAGTCATTGTCAGCTGGTGTACTCTGAGACCCCCTGTCACCGATCAGTCACGTAGTGTGAACGTCACAACGACACAAGACGGCAAGTCGTGTAGTGTGAACGGCACGGCCATTGTCCGATACTGAAAGCACGAGCCTTAACTAACGTTGATCCTTCATCAGTGATACTGCCTCATAACACAAAAGATATAAGCCTAGGCTACCGGGTTTTCTCCTTGAAGCACAAACATGTATTCACTTTCCCACCATTCATGAAATTGCTTTCCTTCTGCATCAGTTTTTCTCGTCTTGGACATTTAGGGATTGTTTGTATACATTTCTCATCTCCACTTGTCGGAAAACTACCGTAGTGGGTGTGGAAACATCGCAATCTAGTGGTGGGATGCCATCACTTCACAGTTTATGGCAGCATAGACTTTTGTTTTAGGACAATCATGAATCTTTAAAGCTTTTGCAGGCCACACAAAATAACTTGGCGGGCCTGATTCGGCCCACATGCCTTGAGTTTGACACATGTGCAGTATATCATGCTAAAAAACTCCTCTTGTTGTCTACCTTAATGTACATATTCAAGATAACAGTGTATGAGCAGTCTGTATCTAACTAGTCATGTTCATTAGTGTAGCTTTATGAAGACAGACCAAATAATGCACACGCAAAAACACGTTTCAACCACAGATGTTCATCCTCAGGTAAACACAAAGAAATGAACACAACCGTATTTAACAGGGATAGATAATGTAATATCACAGCATTATCTCCTAATTTGATTTGTTAGCAAAATCATAATTTACTATCGGGGACAACAAGAAAATAATTTATATTTTAAACAAACTTTACTCATCATCACTAACAAACTATAAAATTAATGCAATATTTTGTAGTCACACTTGATCAGTACACACTGGGAATATTGTCCTGGTGTACATGTGGCAGGTTATCTGATTAGGAGATAATGACTTGTAATATCTTCAAAATAAATACAAGTGTATGTTCACTTCTCTACCTTTACCTGAGAAAGAACAGCTGATGCAACACTGGCATATGCCGTGATAGTAATCAAGTGGACTCTGTGACAGAGTGGTAACGTAACTGGTAGAGTTTTGCAATATAAACAACTAAAACTGAGGAACAACCTTGCTCTGCACTTTACTGAAGTTAACATATGTGTGGATTTGTGGTGAGATTTCTGCCTGATCAGTAGTGTTTCACTTAGTTTCAGTTTCCACTTTGTCATTCATCCTAACATGCAGTCCCAAACTGTGTCGTTCAAACAGTCTGAATACTACTGGAATACTACACCGGAGCAATAATGTAATGAACAGCAGAGTATAGGGAGGTAGACTTAAAAAAACATTATGAATTCTCATTGAATGATGATGTTGGTCTCGTAATATTACAACTTTTTTCTCGACATGTCAGAGAACACAGATATGTGGGAGAGATTCTGCATGTGCAGAAAGTTTTGAACATGAGAAGAAAATCTTCTGAATCAGAGGAGCTATTAAAGTCCAGGAGTTTATAACTAAATAAATTGAATTTACTGCTCAAAACTTTCATATAATTCAGCAACAAAGATTTAATATATATATAATAATGGTGTTAAAAATTCCCCCCATCTCGTGAGCTAAGTGTCTCGTCACATGGTATTCACAATATCTGTCAATTTAACCCCTTTTGCAGTAAACTATTTTTATACAAGAATCCATTTCATATGTGCATCTCACACATTAGAGAATATGAAAAACATTGATGTTCTTAGTTCTATTCCATGTCTCTTCCATGTTTTATCTTCTATCTAGATTTTGGATGCCTTCACTAGCCTACTCCCCTTCTAATTATTTTTCGCAGCCCGTCACTGGAGCACTGCCAGAGTGTTCCCAGTCAGTGTTCACTTAAACACTTCACCATAGTATCACAGTTGGCAGCACAGCTTGTCTGTGAGCATGCATTGCGTACCTCCATGTACTCTGACTATAAAAGCATAAGAAACCAAGTCCTAGACATTTAAAAATGTCCAAAAGCCAAACGATGCAACAAATAACAAATCTTATGCCATTAATAAATGTGCCATTTTAGAAGTATCTTTAGTTAGTAATAGTTTCAGGTCAGTCCCATGCAAACGTACTCTCTGGTGGGTTTCCTTGGTCTCCCTTGTCTCCTTTGGCACCTGGTGGTCCAGGAATACCTGTGGAGGAGCCAAACTCACAGTTTACATGAACTAATATGAATGTAAACCATAAATTATGTATGTCATACTGATTGTATCACTCTGTAATAAGTAATTTTTTACCAATATTTTTTGTAGCTTAGCAACAGACAATTGAATTGGAAATCCTTACAGATGTTATAATTCAGATCCTTACAGTTTTATGATTAATACTATAGATTCTGTGTTTGTTACCTACAAATGTGACAATTTTAGCTAACTTTAAACAGCTTTTTGGTATTGTTGAATTAACTTATCCCTCTTTCTGACTGCCCCAAGTGCAGACAGAGTGAAATACAGACACAATGCCAGATGCATAAAACTCTGGGTACACACAAAGGCAGACATTTTTGGCCAGATTTATAAAGCCACACATAGGTCTGTTTTATGAATCTCAATCACTATGAAACTAATGGATGTAGAAATCCCATTTGTTTGTATAGAAGAATAGCACAGAAGAATTACACCAGCTGTGTCGCACAGGTGAGCTTTGCAACAGAATGATGAAATTCTTCACCTAAAAATGCAAAAATAAACCCACAATTAATGAAATTGGTTAGAGTTAAAAAACTATTCCTATAAGTTACATATCTTTAACTTATTTAATCTCCTGATTGTATCACCTGCAGCTATATTTAAAAAACTGAGTACACCTGGAGTGAAAGGATGTGTAAGATGTGCACTGCACATTCTTATTTTATAAATACCAGTTTATGTGTAGGAAATTGTATGTAGGAAATTGCATGTTTATTAAGCATAGCATTTTTTCTATATCTGGCCCCTGGCATCTTGATTTCCATGACAAAAGTACATTTTTAGTTGTTACTGGCTTTGCACAGCATATCACATATGGAAGAAATGTGATTCTAAATTCAGGTTCACTTTAAAACACACTTGCCTTGAGTTCCATTGAAACCAATAGGTCCTCTTGCACCTGATGAGAAGACAAAAAAATTAGATCTCATGAAAGACATTTGCTGGACTCTACTGATGTAGGTTAAATATTGTCTGCTCAATAAATAAACATGTGTGGATTAAATCTACATTTATCATAATTTTTAATGGTTTAAACTTTGTAAAATCTTTGCTGGGAGGGGCGGGACCGGAAATAGCTGTCAAAAATGAGTTTGATGGAATGTCATCCAACGAAGGTTAAAATGAAGGGCAACTGGAGTTGGTTGAAGCTACTGGAAGACGTTTCGTCCCTTATCCAAAGGGTAACTATGACCTGGATGACTGAGAATCTTCATAGACATGGAATGTCATGTATACTTCTCTCTGACCAGTCCATACAGGACGTGAGGGTGCTCCATATACATCATTTACAATCTTAAAACAAGACAGTGAAGTTTAGTTACAACTCTGGAAGCAGTGGATTCACATTGACTATTAAAATGTTGATTAGCTTGACAGACTGGGCAATATGGATCATACATCTCAGTAAATAATGAGCATTAAATATTCAGCCCAGTCATTTTATAAACAGTATATTATTTTGAAATTATATTGAAGGAAACCTGGAGGAGCCAGTTTGAATGATGCAGCTGATAACATTAATATAAAGAAAATATCTATAATTTACAGGGGCTATGTCTGTCACAGTAGTTGCTGCGTCAACAGCCAGTACAGGAACAGACTCCAGCCAGTCAAGTAAGCACAGCTGATCCACATCCAGCCTCAGTCATTATCAGCACAGACCCAGTCCAGAATTTTTTAGCAGGTCCACAGACCCAGATGAAATACAGGCAGCCTTAGCCAGAACAAGCACTGCCAGAGATGTACAGCCAGCATCAGATACAAGCAACTTGGACCCTAATGGAACAGTTGCTGCTCCACCAAATATACTTCTCTCTCTGGTCCCACAGGTGTTTCTTGCTCAAATGCGTGAGTTTAATTTCTTGGATGCGCATATGAATGCATTTCCACGCGCAATGCGGCCATCTTTCCAAGCTACAGTTTATAAATACTGTAGCCCGTCTGCGTTTATCAAACGTGATATATAGTTGTATTTCACTCAGCATTGTTCAGTCACAGTCTGGCAAGCAACCAAGAACCGACAGACAAGAGCTGCGCTTCTCACATGTTTACCTGACTGCTGTCCCGCACTTCACTCTCATTTTACATTTGTTTTTCACTGCTGCTCCACTCAGGTGTGCTGCATAGGCTACTAGTACCAATGTAACGAGGTCTCGTGCAGAATGTAACGTGAGTAAAAAGTCAATATTTGGCTTTGAAATGTAATGTAAAGTGAAAGTAAAAAGTTGCAGCAACTAAAAATCCTCAAGTAATATACAGATACGGGAAAAAAACTACTTCATTGCTCTCCACGACAATCAGAATTGAGCACACAAGTGTTACACAACTAACTACATTTGAAACTGCTGGCTAAGGATAAACGTAAATACAGTAGGATTGTTATTCACGTCGGCGGTAATGACTCTCGGTTACGCCAATCGGAAGTCACTAAGATTAATGTTGAGTTGGTGTGTACATATACAAAAACAATGTCAGACACCATAGTTTTCTCAGGACCCCTGCCAAATCTGACCAGTTATGACATGTATAGCCGCATGTCGTCATTCTGCCGCTGGTTGTCGAGGTGGTGTCCAGCAAACAGGAGCAGCTCTCATTTCTAGAAATCTGGCCAAGATTATTAGTGGACCAAATCCATGACAACCCAGAGATGAGACCAGGAGGCAGAGTCGCAGTCTAACACACTTCTCTGCCCTTCTATCTCAGCAGTTACCCACCCAAAACCCTACGCTGAGTCGCAGTCTAACACACTTCTCTGCTCCTCCATTTCAGGAGTTACTTAGTGAAAATCCTATAGTGACGGTGTCTGTCCCCCGACCATTGAAATAATTTAAATCAAAGGTAAAAAGAAGAGGAGCTGTGCATAAAAACCTCATAACCTCTACATAGCAATAGTTTATTTTGAGGATTTTCAGTCAGGATTTCATCATAGCACAGAGACAGCACTTGTGAAAATTACTAATGACCTCCTAATTGCATCAGACAAAGGACTTGTCTCTGTACTGGTTTTACTAGATCTTAGTGCTGCATTTGATACCAGTGACCATCAGATCCTATTACAGAGACTGGAACATTTCATTTAATTTCATTAAAGGAACCGTTCTAAGCTGGTGTAAGTCGTATTTATCAGATCGATTTCAGTTTGTACATGTTAACAATGAGTCCTCCATGCACGTCAAAGTTAGTCATGGAGTTCCACAAGGATCTGTCCTCTGACCAATCCTGTTCACTTTATGTATATGCTTCCTTTAGGCAATATTATCAGGAAATATTCCATGCCTTCAGGATGTTAAAACCTGGATGACCTGTAATTTTCTAATGTTAAAACTGAAGTTATTTTTCTGGGGGCTAAGCACCACCGTGACGCATTATCTAAAGATAAACTTTCCCTTGATGGCATCGCTCTGGCCTCCAGCACCACTGTGAGGGATCTTGGAGTTATCTTTGATCAGGTCGTTTAAGTCTCACATTAAGCAAATTTCAAGGACCGCCTTTTTTCACCTGCGCAATATTGCGAATATCAGGAACATCCTGTCTAAAAATGATGCAGACAAACTAGTCCATGCATTTGTTACTTCTAGGCTGGACTACTGCAATTCCTTATTATCAGGCTGCTCAAAAAAGTCCATTAAGACTCTTCAGCTGATCCAGAATGCTGCAGCACTTGTTCTGACAGGAACCAGGAAAAGAGATCACATTTCTCCTGTTTTAGCTTCTCTGCATTGGCTTCCAGTAAAATCCAGAATAGAATTTAAAATCCTTCGTCTCACCTACAAAGCTCTTAATGGTCGGGCACCATCTTATCTTAAAGAGCTCATAGTACCTTACTACTCCACCAGTGCACTGCGCTCCCAGAATGCAGGGCTACTGTGGTTCCTAGAGTATCCAAAAGTCGACTGGGAGCCAGAGCGTTCAGCTATCAAGCTCCTCTCCTGTGGAACCAGGTTCCAGTTTGGGTTCAGGAGGCAGACACCATCTCCACATTTAAGACTAGGCTTAAGACTTTCCTCTTTGATAAAGCTTATAGTTAGGGCTGGCTCAGGTGAGTCCTGAACTATCCCTTAGGTCTAGGCCTATGCTGCTATAGGCCTAGACTGCCAGGGGACTTCCCATGATGCACTGAGCTCCTCTCTCCTCTACTCTGCTACAATTATTACTACTCCTATTGTTATTATTGTTATCATTAACATTACGATTATTATCATAAACATTACTGTATATATCTGTACCATTTTTCATTTAGTCTATAGCAACATCACTTTTACTGTCTGTACAATATACCTGTGTGTATATTGTGTAGGCTGCCTCCTTCCCCTCTCTCTCTTTCTCTCTGTTCCTCTCTTGCCCTCTCTCTCTCTCTCCCCCTCACTCTCTCTCCTTCACCCCCAACCGGTCGAGGCAGATGGCCGCCCACCATGAGCCATGGTTCTGCTCGAGGTTTCTGCCTCTTAAAAGGACGTTTTTCCTTGCCTCTGTCGCCTAGTGCTTGCTCTTGGTGGGAATTGTTGGGCTTAATAACATCATAGAGTACGGTCTAGACCTGCTCTTTTATGAAAAGTGCTGTGAGATAACTGTTGTTGTGATTTGGCGCTATATAAATAAAATTGAATTGAATTGAACTACACCAGCTTTACACATTAATACACAGTAAAACTGACCTTATTAACCTAAACCAGCTGATTGTGTTTTCACCTTCCTCTGTGTGAAAAAATCCTGGGACAATTTCTTGGTTCTCTTAAATGCTTTATAATTGTAGTTGCCAAATAGTACTGACAGGATTATTAATACAAGCAGGTGTGCATTTAAGTGTAAATTATAGAAGTAGGTCAGATAATTCAGTCTCTCCTCTCCTCTACTTTGCGCTTTGTGTGTTTTTGTGAAGAAACAAACCAAGTCAAACTGTAATTTTACACATTACACATTTGTGTAACATGTGTTGGGGAGTACCACCACTACTCCAGAGGGAGCTGTCTGATAACTGGCCTGAGGTGATGAAGTTTGAAAATGAAAACACATACATTAATTTTCTGTAGCCTTGCTAGCTTGTTTTCTTGTGCTGTAGAAGGTAGTCAGTGAATGAGCACATAACTGTCCTTGAAAAATGAGTGAAACTCTACAGCTAAGAGAAAACACAGCCTGCCATGTTTCTTTCATCTCCGTTTAGATTTGATAAAGCTATAACTATCATTGTGATGTCAATTTAATCAATGAAAATATGTTAAAAGATTCATGACTCAAAGGCATGATTGAATTACTGATCAGTTAAATGAACGTTTATATAAATTAGTGCTGGGGGATATGCCCAAAAATGTTATTACTAAAATAATTAATAAAAACATTTCATATCATTCAGGTTAAACTTTTCTTTACGAATGTGACAAACACTTGTTGCCAAACAGTGGATCACTTCACAAATCTGAGGGAGAATATTCAAAACTATTCAGATGAAATCTTTTTCAACAAATATGATTAGTACATTTTTTCAGTCCCTTTTCCTAAAAAAAAAATATTTTAATAGAAATATGTGCTAATTTGTTTGTGATTCAAATGAATTAAACCAAAAATATTTGACGATATATTGAACATTTTTTGTTCAATATATCGACATATATAAACTGTTATTGAGGAAAATTATATTAGCGATAATTATCATTATTGTTTTATTGGCCATCTCTAATATAAATTCATGGCTGGATGTACAGATAAAGCAAGAAGCTTATTTGTGTAATTTCTTATGACATGACTAGGTGATTTACTGTATGATATTGAATAAAGAGGAAATATTGTCCATTATATTGGGATACATGTATCATTCCAACCACACAAATGTTACACAGCATGCTGCTGACCTGAAGGTCCAGGTGGACCATTAGGTCCAATGTCTCCTTTTTCTCCTTTGAGCCCAGAAATACCAGGAGATCCTGGAAGTGCACATCAAATCAACAGAAATCCATTTAGTATCTCACACACCAACTTACACCTACTACACAGATAAAGAACATACACACATTTACAGAGGCTGCATGTAACATTTTTGGGTACCTTGTCGGCCAGGGTTCCCCATGTCACCTCTGTCTCCATGAGGGCCTTCAATCAAAGCATAGGGGACAACAGTCAACATTAAAGCCTGTCACAGCTAATTATAATGTACTTCTTTACAGGGTAGACAGGCCTCTCAAATAGTGAGGACCTGAAACACTAAAAGGATATTTCATTGTTAGAGCTCTTAATGGAAGGAGACCCAGCATGTCTCTTCAAGGAAACTAATTCATGTGAATAATAAAAAATATTTTATTTTCAACTATTTTATTGTTTTGTTTCCATGTATTCAGGTCAGGTTTCATAGACTACATGATGTTGCTATGGGCTCTTCGACCAATAGAACCCCTTACCTTGGGGCCCAGGTTCTCCTTTCTCTCCCTTGGCTCCTGGTCCTTGATTCCCTGGGGCTCCTGGGAGCCCAGGTGGACCCCTGGGACCTGCATTGACATTGACATACACCCATGCACACACACAGATGTTTATGTTTTTTTGGTCTGTATTTATATTTCATAAATGCAAGCTGTGCAAATTGCATCATTCATCACATGAACAAGCAGTTTGTCAGCAATATTACTGATGATGACCAGAAGTTAAAGGAGGAAGAGAAACTTTATCTGCTGATGCATTTTTCCATCCAGGAACTGACTGAATTTCACTGAACCTGCAAAATGATGTGAAATCTTGGAAGATTATGGTTCTGTTTCAGAAAATATAATTTAACTGTGAGCCAGAATATGAGTCATACAGGGTACTATACACAGTATGCATGAACACACATGCATCTTACAAAAATTAAAATAACAACAAGGTAATTGTTAACACAAATTATCATAAAGAAACACACCCATTTGACCAGCAACTCCTGGCTCTCCAGGTTGTCCTTTGAGTCCCATTTCACCCTTTGGTCCTAAAGGGCCAGCAACACCACTGTCCCCTGGAAAGAAGCGTATGGGTATGTAATCTACTGACAGCATATTCTATTGCGCTACACTCACAGTTCACAGTCCAGTTTTAGTACATTGTTTAGACTATAAACAGTAGACATATGAATAATTAAAGTAATACATTTTAATCACGTCTTTGTTTGTCCAAAGGAATAACATTAACAAAAGTCTAAACTTTTAATGTTAAGTCTAACGCCTACAATGCTTTTTACATCTCACTCACATGAAGCACTGTTTTTAAAGCATAAAAATCAAAGCTTTATCCTGATGATGGTGTGTGAGGAAAAGTCAATAAGTTCAGATGAGTTATGTCTGTGTAAGTATGCTCAATAAATATCGTGACAATCTACTAACTAGATTTTGATATATTTCTGGTACCAACAGAAATTTTGCTTGATTGCAGGACTACAGGAAGGTCAGTTTGTCACCAAAATCCAACTCATTGTATGAGTATCTCCACATATTTCCACAATAAACTGCATGGTAATCTGACCAGTGACTGTCACGATATGCTTTGTTTTAAGTCACCAAAAAGCAGCATATAAACGTTTAATAAATGGTTAATAACATACTATAATATACTTTTAAGCAGATATAAGTGTGTATTAGGTATTTGTCAACAACTATAACTCCTCTTGTGGACACCCATGCTATAAACAGATGACAATATAGTAAAACACTGTTGAAATAATATATATAAACACATCTTCATCGTAGAAGTTATAATTGCTGAAAAATATTTAACACATTACAATAGCAAACTTGTAATGACCTTAAAGCTGCTTGTCATGTAATTTGCTGTGGATATTCATGATCTTCATATGATTGCTTAAAATTATGGATTGTGTAAGCAAATCAGCAAACGTGTTTAGTTAGACAAAACCTGTACATGCACACATGCATACAAACAGTAAAAGTTCATGCCTGATAGAGATTTGACACAGGTCATGTCATGTCAGTGCACTGACTATTTAACTGAGTTAAATAGGGTATGTACTGTAAAATAACAACCCATTCTCACTCCCAACTCATCACATATGGATACTTGGTACTTGGACAAGACACCTTTTTTATACCCTTTAGTGTCGCTTTTGCACAAGTAGGGCACCGCAGTCAAGTTAGAAATAATAAAAAAGGAACATGGACAATGGGAGGTTTTAAATGGCACAGAAATGCCATGGAAGCCTCTCTGGACAGAACCCAATGTGTAAAGGTATACCACTAAACAGCTTTTAATTGTATTCTACTGGTGTCCCGCAAGGGTCATGTACATAGATGTACATAGATGATCTGCCATCTGTTAGCTCGGATGTAAATGTCCAGATATACGCTGATGATATGGTTGTCTGTGTAAATGGCAAAAATAAAGACAAAGCTGCATCAAAACTGTCTGCTGTAATGGTACAGGTTACCACATGGCTAGTTAAATCCTGCTTCCAGCTTAATGTTACAAAAACACCATGTTATTCACAAACAGACAAACCTTAACACTAGATCCAGACATCACAGTCTCAGATTGTGCACAAGTTTAAACACCTTGGCATCACATTTGACCCAAATCTGTCTTTCACGGCACTCGTAATAAAAGTTCAAATTCGTAAGGAACTGCATGTCCACTAATGTAGCCAAAATGTTCATGAATAAAATGATTCTCCCACATATCACGCACTGTCTAACAAGTAGGGGACGAATCAATACAACTTTGCTAACGACAATATAATCCCTGCATAAACAAATAATAAAAATGTTAGACAAGAAGCCACAAGGAAGCCATCATTGCAATATTTTTTTAATCATTAACTTTTTATTGCAGTATCAACAAGTTACAGACAATACGACCTGTTGCCAAATAGCTAAGTGTTTAACACCTGGTACCTTACAGGTGCTCACCTGTATAAACTTCCCCCACAAACTAAAAACCACTGGACTTTCCCATACAATATGTGTAAAAGAGCCAACAGTTCCGTGGGGGCAGAAAGAACAATAAGGATCAGAGGCCAGCCCCCTTTTGATGTCAGATTCTCAGTGTTATAACACTCTAACATTACCCGTTTTGAACAATGGAATGCAATAATGGATAGAGATCAAGGGGACTAGGAGGGAGAGGCAGGGGACAACAACGAGGACAAGTTCAAGGAGAAAGAGTTGGAAGAAGAGAAAGAGGAGAAGGAGGAGGAAGAAGTAGAGGACGAGTTACAGTTTTTCACAATTGCTAAAACACTAAACCCCATTCTCTGAACCAAATGCTCAGTTGCATAAATCCATTTGTCTAATCAGTCACTCTTTTGGCAAAACCTTAAACAAGTTCAGGCAGTTATGACACAAAGTGTGCGTAAGCTGTACAATAAATAAAACAGTAAACGTGTGTGTGTGTGTGTGTGTTGTGAATCTCTTCTCTGCCCTTGTGTTCTTCTCACTCCCCCTTCTCAACCAACTCTTCGTCTTTGTACTTGTCCTCATTGTTGTCCCCTGCCTGTCCCTCCTACTCCCCTCGCTCTCTGTCCAGGTAAAGAAATATAAATATAAAAAGTATAAATATAAAGAAGAAATATAAAGGAGTATGGATATGTACAATATTTACATTACAGTTTTTCTCAGTTGTTTACACAAAAATACTGGTACATGAGACACAATGACGACAACATGTAACTCATGCATCAGTTCTAAAACACACTTTTTTCAAAACATCACACACAATTCAATTTGGTACAATTTTCATGAATAAAATCTCTTGTTTTCACAAGGAACACACTGACATTCAAATATGCACACTGACTCATCACATGGGCAAACACCTGTCACACAGTTTTACAATTAGCAATCAGATCTTTAAGATAAAAGGGCAACAGGTGAGCTCTTCTGTTTTGGAGCAATGGATGCCAACATTGGAAACAGAGGCAGAACCAGAGGAGTGAGAGTAAGAAGAGGAGGACGGGAGGAGGGCGAGGAAGGCCAAGGACCGTAATCTCTGATGAAATATGAGCCACCTTGGTTGACCACATGGTCATGGTCTAAAAATGAGGGAGGCTGAGCAAAGAGTACAGCCAAATTTGAGCAGGTACACTGTAGCATCCATCACCACCACTTTCCGAAATGAGAATAGGTAAGAAATCTCTAAAACGCTCCAAATCTGTCAGATTGCGAGGACATTGCCTGCACTCTTCAGATCACCCCACAGATGTTCAATTGGATTCAGGTCTGGGCTCTGGCTGGGCCATTCCAAAACAGTAATCTTCTTCTGATGAAGCCATGCTTTTGTGGATTTGGATGTGTGTTTTGGGTCGTTGTCGTGCTGAAAGGTGAACTTCCTCTTCATCTTCAGCTTTCTAACTGACAAATGAAGGTTTTGTGCCAAAATTGCCTGGTATTTGGAACTGTTCATAATTCCCTCCACCCTGACTAAGGCCCCGGTTCCAGCTGAAGAAAAATAGCCCCAAAGCATGATGCTGCCACCACCATGGTTCACTGTGGGTATGGTGTTCTTGGGTGATGTGCAGTGTTGTTTTTGCGCCAAACATACCTTTTGGAATTATGGCCAAAAAGTTCTACCTTGTATTCATCAGACCATAACACATTTTCCCACAAGCTTTTGGGGGACTTGATGTTTGTTTTGCAAACTTCAGCCGTGCTTGGATGTTTTTCTTTGCCTTTTTCCCGGATTTGCATGACAAATGGGGCAAGCCCTTCTCAGCACGTCAGCATGTCGGGGTTGAGGATGCTTTGGCCAGCTATGTCTCGCCCGGTCTTGCGTCGTCCCTTAAAGAGCCGGCGCTGCCTACCAAGCCATGTCGCGTGACATCTGCTCTGGTCAGCAGGTTTCAGCATGCCAGGAAGCAAGGGGAGGCGTTCCAGCAGTATCTCCCGTGCCGGTCTGCGTCCAGGATAGCGACGGCTGCAGAGAGATGGTCCCAGCCGTCGTCCAGCTCCTACCGCCAGAGCCTGAGTGTCGCTTCTCGGGTTCCCCCCCACAGCCCCCCGAGACAACGGATCTGAGGACCGTTCTTCAGTCTCGCCGGAAGAGATCCTGAGCCCCCCCCGAGAGAGGGCGATCGAGGTCCCCTCCCTCGTGGCAACTCAGGCAGCAGGCGCTGCTATCTCGCCATGTCAATGCTCAGGAGGCGCTAGCCTCCAGCGAGCACGCGCCGTTCTGCAGTCAGGAGGCGCTCTGGCTCACACACGGGTTATCGGCAGTTTTTCCCTGCCCCAAGGGGCTGGTTCCCTAGGCGGATTTCGCAGGAGCATGGCGGAGCCTTGTAAACTTTTTTTCAAGTCAAGACAGGGGCTGAGGCCCGGGGAATAGAGACTCCACCCCGAGGTGGTGGAGTTATTGTGCGAAAGGTTCGGCCCTATAGATGTGGACCTGTTTGCGTCTCAAGAGACTACGCACTGTCCACTGTGGTTCTCCCTCTCGCCCCCAGCCCCGCTAGGGCTGGATGCCATGGTGCAGACGTGGCCGAGACGGCGTCTGTATGCTTTTCCCCCAGTCGCTCTGCCCCCCTACTAGAACAGCTGAACAGCTGCTATTTTACTGAGCAATCCACTAGAATCTGAAGACCGGCTGAGCGAGATCAAACAACTGGGTGTGTGTCCCACCCACTGAAACCAAGCTTTTGTCTTGGTAATCCGGAGGCCTATCTCAGCTGGGTGCAGTCAGTCTTAATTCCCAACACCTGTGTGCAATTAGACTCGCACTACTTCAGTGAAACCTACCACTGAAGCATCAGCGTTAGCGTTGGCTCCTTGTGTGAAGACCTACTTCGGTAAAGACCAGCGAGTCTACGTGTGTGTGTGTGAGTCCACTGAGCAAGGCCGCCTACAAGAGAAGCTTTTTCCCTTCCCGAGGCACACCTACTCACTTAAAGCTGCCAGCTACAACTACACTCAGGCCATGTGCTACTATACTATTCCCATTGTCTCCGGTCCACGCAAGAGGTATCATGCCATCGGGCACTCCTCAAGCCTTTAAAACAGGCACCACCCACATCTGGGTTCTCAGCCCCCCGACCCACAAAGCTGGCAAGGTGCTTGACCTTGTTCTTGTCTGAAACTGTGCCACAGAGTGCCTAACAGTCACACCTCTACATGTGTCTGACCACTATTTCAATTCAGTTCACAGTATGCCTACAGGAAAAGCCCATTCTTCCATCATCATTGGTCTCACACCGCCGCAACCTCCGCAACCTGTCTCCCGCTCACTTTGCCTCAGTGATAGCTTCTGCTCTACCTTCCCTCAACACATTTTCCTCACTTGAGGTCAATGATGCCACACAATCTCTGTGCTCTACACTAAGCTTGTGCCTGGATAGCCTGTGTCCTCTATCCACCAAGCCTGCTCGTCCAGACCAGTCCCACACGTGGCTAATACCATCCGTGGGCACCTTACTGATCTCAGAGCTGCTGAAAGAAAATGGCGAAAAACCGAAGACCCCGCCGACCTTAAGGGCTGTGAGGGCAGTTATGGCATCAGTGCTGCCAAAACTGCGTTCTATAATAACAGAATTAGCAGTGCCACTGACTCAAGGAAATTATTTTCCACACCACCCACAAACTTGTCCTTTGCTGCCTTCTTCACAGGCAAAGTGGCGGCTATAACTAGCCAATTCTCTGAAACATTCAAACTCAACCAGGTCAGTCGTACTACATCTTTTCCTCTGACCTCCCAGGTCAGTGGTTCTTCACTCTCCTCATTTACTCCCCTCACAGAGAGCGAAGTATCAGAACTCTTGACCCATAGCCGTCAAACTACATGCCCACTGGACCCAATTCCTATGAATCTCCTCCAAGCCATATCTCCTACCGTGGTCCCAACAATCACTCATGTGATAAATGCTTCTCTGGCTTCAGGAACCTTCCTGACACTTTCAAAAGGGCCTGGGTTACACCCTTGCTCAAAAAGGAGTGCCCCAAGACTCAGTGCTAGGGCCCCTTCTCTTCTCAATTTACACCACCTCACTGGGGCCGATCATTCGCTTGCACAGCTTCTCTTATCACTGCTACGCAGATGATACGCAACTCTACCTATCCTTCCCGCCAGGCGATCCCACCATCTCGCCGCGGATCACGGACTTTCTCTCGGAGACATGGATGAAGGCTTGCATGGATGAAGGCTTGCCACCTTCAACTAAACCTAAGACTGAACTCTTGGTCATTCCAGCCAAGCAATCTATCCACCATAACATCACACTACAAATTGACTCCTCAACCATCACTCCAACCGAGGTGGTGAGAAACTTGGGTGCCATAATTGATGACCAGCTGTCCTTTTCAGACCATGTTGCTGCTGCCTCTCGGTCATGCTGCTTTGCTCTATACAACATAAGTAAAATCAGGCCCTACCTCACTCAGTACACCACCCAGCTTCTGGTACAGGCCATGGTTATCTCTCGCCTCGACTATTGCAATGCCCTCCTAGCAGGTCTTCCAGCTTGTGTGGTGAAACCCTTACAAATGGTTCAGAACGCAGCTGCACGTCTGGTTTTTGATCAGCCCAAAAAGACTCATGTCACTCGATTACTCAGTGACCTCCACTGGCTCCAGAATCAAATTCAAATCACTAATGCTTGCATACAGAGTGACTACTGGGTCTGCACCCATCTACCTAAACTCCATAATACACTACACTCCTCCAACAAACGCCGCCTGGCTCTGCCATCCCTTCACACAAAGCAATCCCAGTCCCGGCTATTCTCATCTGTGACACCACGATGGTGGAACGAGCTACCACACGCCATCAGAGCAGGGGCGTCCCTCTCTAACTTCAAGAAGCTCTTGAAAACTCATCTCTTCTGAGAACACTTCCTCTTATAACACCTCTAACTCCTAACCTCTAACATGCACGTCCTGTGCTCTTCTTCTTCTTCTTCTTGCACTTTTTTGTTTTAATTGCACTTTTTGTTAATTCTTACTTCCTTCCCTAGGTATTTACCCCATTGATGTGATATGTACTATGAGCTCTTACTAGTACTTAATGCTGCTCTTACTAATATGTATTGTCAGTTGTAGATCTGTATTTGATGCTCTGTTGATGCTTGTATGTTGTTCCTCAAATGTAAGTCACTTTGGATAAAAGCGTCTGCCAAATGAGTAAATGTAATGTAATTTAATGTAACACTGAACAAAAAAAAGGCCTAAGTCATTGTGATGAATGGAGAAGAAGTGTTTTCCATTCATCATAGTGTTTTACATTTGAGAACATTAGTGTTCAACTGGTTCCTATAGATGTCTATTCATATGATGGTTTGTGTGTGTCATTTGGAACCAAATTCCATTTTGAGAAGTAATAACATTGTTTTGAATGTAAGGTTTAATTTTGCAGGAGAATTGAGGGGTTTTGCACATTGTGTGTGTTTTTGATTTATGTGTAGAGAATATGAGGGATGCTTTCAGAAAATGTGTTTAAATAAATGAGAAACTGTAACAGAATTGTGATGAACAGTAGTAGTGAATAAATAGTAGTAGTAGTGATCAGTTAAGCAGTTAGTGGTTACCTGGTGAATAAGTGTAGCATTTTGACTTGTGTTTGGAAAAGGAAAGAAAGTCAGAGGGGTTTAAAAAATTGTGTGATATTTAAAGATTTTGTGTGTAACTTGCAGTTTATAGTGGTAAAAAAAAACTGTAAGAGAAGTCTGAGAGAAATTTAAATTCGTCCGTACCCCAAGTTGTTGTGTTGTCCCAGTTACTCAGTTCAACTTACCTTTGAGGCCTTTCTCTCCTGGTGCACCTGGATGTCCTGGCAGCCCATCTGTCCCTGCAGGACCAGGAGGTCCTGAGGAGACACACGCAAAATAATTCCTAGGGTTGATAAACCCTGCCCATGCATTTTTAATTTCTGACCAGGTTGTTACAGTTTTACAGTTATCGGTTAGCCTTAAACCTCAACAAGGCAACAGCCAGAAAATGCTCTTTGTAATACAGTTTATGTTGCTAATTTTCCTGACATTGTGACTTCAAGTATATAAACACGCAATGTCATTCATATCTATTCATATCCTCTCTCTAATAAAGGAAGGAATCTCTGTGAGTGTGTGTGTTTGTATTTTGTTTATGTCAAGAAGCATTCAGCCAATCAACGGATGTGTTGCTGCGGACCCAAAGGAGTGCAGTGTCGCATTAAGTGCAATTTGGACACACAACAAGTTCAGAATTAATATTAATAAACTTTGAATAAACTACAGCACAATAAGCCGCTTGCAGTGAGGGCGGGGCTTATATGCTCCGATGTGGTATTGAATTGTTGAAACAGAGTTATCGTCATCGCTCAGGTTAGATATACATTAGAAACAAATGTTTTGAAATGGAGTAGTAAGAGTTGTGTGAATATCTAAGGAATCGCTGAATATCTAGCTGTATCTTCGCAATTGTTGTGTTGTTTCAGTGTTATTAATGCAGTTATTAATCCTGTAGATCAAACCAATGTGAGACACACATTTTGAACATGCATCTAAAAAGCACAGGGATGTGTCACATTGGCCTCAGTGTTTCTGCAAAGATTCCTAATATAAAAATGTCCTGGGGACTGTGCTATTTAGCTTTCTGAATGTAATGATTACTACTAAAGGCTGGAATATACTCTGGAGTGGACACGCACACCGACAGCTGTGGACCCGACGGATGCAGACTATAGACTATGCAGACTAGGTAGCTTGCTCAATGAGACATAAAGAAAGCTGAACAAACAGGTACACTAAAAACCTAAACTTATTCAAGTCTCAAGTCTTTATGGAATCACTGACCACGCACTAACTGCCAAGGACAGACTATGCACAGACATACACACATAGATGTGTATCTGACCTGGGCTGGGGTAGATGGTTGTCAGTTTGTCTTCCAGGTTGTGGGTGCTGGCGTTAAGCAGGCGTAGGTCAGACCTCAGTTTGTCCAGCTGACCTTCCTCTCCACACAGACTGTTGACCTGTTGTGGTAAACAACATAACATAACCGTGATGTTTATGTTGACCAAACCAAATGAATGAATTTACATAGATATTGCTGTGTAACCTAAGCGACATTTCTGTCAGTTCATTTGATGACTCTTTTCTATGTCTATGTCTAATGGTGCTTTCAGACCAAAAGCAGGGTGTGCGAAGGCATTCGAGTACATTTTCAACACGAGTGAGAAAGTCGCATGAAGCTATCAGCGTTGAGATTGTCTGGATGTCTCCGATGGCTTCAGAGCGTTGTTTGGAGGTAACAAGCAAAGCAGGGGGGTGAAACACCGCTGGCCGACAGAGAGCTGCTGAGCAGCAGAGGAGAGAGAGGCAGCGCTGCAACTTTTGGACAAATACTCAACGGTAGTCAGAATGGATTACGCTCTGACAACTACGCTGTTTACCTTTGGAGGAGCTCAGAGTTAACTGCTTTTATTAAATTAGCTTTTTAGTTTAGTTTTTGGGACAACAGCGTTGGAGCTTTTTGGCAGCAACCTTCCATGCACATCCAGTCTAGTGTCAATCTAATGTTGTTTTTAGCGTTGGTTGGCACCCAGAGCTCTGTTGGACTACTACTTCATATTGATATAAAAACCGGGCAAAACTGGACATTACTTGGAGAAAAGAAATGGAGGAAGTTGAACAACATGGTGAGTTCAGAAAATTTGTCTGTTACTTGATTCCAGCTATTGTTATTGCATAGCACAACCCTGATTGATACGAACTCCATCCAGAATAGAAACATTTTAAAAGTTGTTATCCTGCTGACTTGCTGCCAGACCTGACAAAGTATGAATTCATATGTTTAAGAAATCGCCATCATGTTGTAGTAATTTTGGCATCAGTTTGATCCATTTATTGCAATTAAATCACAGCAAAATGTTTTGGGTTGTGTTTATTCGCATTTTTGCATTGTGTGTGAACACTTGGCAGTAGTCCAACAATAAAGCCCTCACTAGGAAAGCTTTGGGAGGATTAAATTTGCGTTTGGTCTTAATGCACTTTAAAGTAACACTATTTTAGACCCCATCCCGACTAGGCTGCTTAAAGATGTTCTACCCTTAGTCAGCACCTCTATACTAGATATGATCAATCTATCTTTATCAACAGGCTATGTACCACAGTACTTTAAAGTAGCTGTAATTAAACCTCTTCTGAAAAAGCCCAAACTTGATCCGGATGTTTTAGCCAACTATAGACCTATATCTAACCTTCCATTTCTCTCTAAGGTTCTGGAGAAAGCAGTTGCTCAACAGCTGTGTGACTTTCTACAGAGCAATAGTTTATTTGAGGATTTTCAGTCAGGATTTAGAGCTCATCATAGCACAGAGACAGCACTGGTGAAAATTACTAATGACCTCCTTATTGCATCAGACAAAGGACTTGTCTCTGTACTGGTTTTATTAGATCTTAGTGCTGCATTTGATACCATTGACCATCAGATCCTATTGCAGAGACTGGAATATTTCATTGGCATTAAAGGAACCGCTCTAAGCTGGTTTAAGTCCTATTTATCAGATCGATTTCAGTTTGTACATGTTAACGATGAGTCCTCCATGCACGCCAAAGTTACTCATGGAGTTCCTCAAGGATCTGTCCTTGGACCAATCCTCTTCACTTTATATATGCTTCCTTTAGGCAATATTATCAGGAAACATTCCATAAGCTTTCATTGTTATGCAGATGATACTCAGTTATATCTATCGATCAAGCCAGATGAAACTCATCAGTTAGCTAAACTTCAAATGTGCCTTCAGGATGTTAAAACCTGGATGACCTGTAATTTTCTCATGTTAAACTCAGATAAAACTGAAGTTATTACTCTGGGGCCTAAGCACCTCCGTGACGCATTATCTAAAGATATAGTTTCCCTGGATGGCATCGCCTTGGCCTCCAGCACCACTGTGAGGAATCTTGGAGTTATCTTTGATCAGGACATGTCTTTTAAGTCTCACATTAAGCAAATTTCAAGGACCGCCTTTTTCCACCTACGTAATATTGCGAAAATCAGGAACATCCTGTCTAAAAATTATGCAGAAAAACTAGTCCATGCATTTGTTACTTCTAGGCTGGATTACTGCAATTCCTTATTATCAGGCTGCTCGAAAAAGTCCATTAAGACTCTTTAGCTGATCCAGAATGCTGCAGCACGTGTTCTGACAGGAACCAGGAAAAGAGATCACATTTCTCCTGTTTTAGCTTCTTTGCATTGGCTTCCAGTAAAATCCAGAATAGAATTTAAAATCATTCTTCTTACCTACAAAGCTCTTAATGGTCAGGCACCATCTTATCTTAAAGAGCTCATAGTACCTTACTACCCCACCAGAGCACTGCGCTCCCAGAATGCAGGGTTACTTGTGGTTCCTAGAGTCTCCAAAAGTAGACTAGGAGCCAGAGCGTTCAGCTATCAAGCTCCTCTCCTGTGGAACCAGGTTCCAGTTTGGGTTCAGGAGGCAGACACCATCTCCACATTTAAGAGTAGGCTTAAGACTTTCCTCTTTGATAAAGCTTATAGTTAGGGCTGGCTCAGGTAGTCCTGAACCATCTAGTTATGCTACTATAGGCCTAGACTGCCGGGGGATTTCCCATGATGCACTGAGCTCCTCTCTCCTCTACTTTCTCTCCCTCTGTATGCAACCTTATCCCATTATTGCATGTTACTAACACAACTTCTCCCCTTTCTGGTAGTCTTGTGCTTTCTCGTCTCTCTCCTCTCTCCTATCACTTCCTGCAGGTTTTCTGGCTCTGGAGCTGTGGAGTCTGGATCTGTGGTTGCGGGTCACTTGCTGCCCCCGTGTTCCTGCTCGACACCCTCTGCTGCAACGACTATTTTTGCTAGTCTTATTGTTATTATTGTTATTATAATCATTAACATTACGATGGTTACCATTAACACTATTATAAATATCTGTACCATTTTTCATTTAGTCTATAGCAACATTACCTTCACTGTGTGTACCTCTGTGTGTATATTGTGTAGGCTGCCTCCCTCCCCTCTCTCTTTTCCTTACATCTCTCTCCTTACATCTCTCTCTCTCTCTCTCCTTACATCTCTCTCTCTCTCTCTCTCTCTCTCTCTCACCCCAACCGGTCGAGGCAGATGGCCGCCCACCCTGAGCCATGGTTCTGCTCGAGGTTTCTGCCTCTTAAAAGGAAGTTTTTCCTTGCCTCTGTCGCCTAGTGCTTGCTCTTGGTGGGAACTGTTGGGCTTCTGTAAATAACATCATCTGTGATGTTATTTACAGAAGCCGGTCTAGACCTGCTCTTTTATGAAAAGCGCTGTGAGATAACTGTTGTTGTGATTTGGCGCTATATAAATAAAAATTTAACTATGGTTGAGCTACATTTAATACAATAGAAAAAAAATACAAAATTCATATGAAATATTGCACATTGCCCTGATTGATTAACTAGATTGGTAAATGTTTATATTGAATTTAATAAAACTCCACAAACAAGAACAGACATTCAGACAAATATAGTGCACTTAATAAAATTCACATCATGGCACCTTCTAATTATACTCTGCTTTGACAGGGCAAACCATCCAAAATGTAATCAAGTATAAGCAAATCGATAACAATTATACACGGAGCACCGTGGTAGCCAAATGATTACAATGCATGCCACACAAATGTCTGCCACGTCAGTGTCAATTGTCCCATTTACCAAAACAATGATTGTTAAAAGCAGAAAGGTACATATATTATGTCAACTAGTATTCATAGCAAATTTTCTCCTCTCTCTCTTTATAACCTCAAGAAGATCTCCAAATCTTCTCAAAGGTGTTATAAGGAGTATTTTCCCTTGATCATCAGTTTAAGTTTAAGTAAGAGCCAAAAGCCAAATTTGTTGGATTGTTCTGTTGACTGATTTCCAAAACTTGGCTATACTATATTTTGCTTTAAATAAACAAAAGACAGTGGGCCCTATTTTAATGATCTAAGCACGGCGTGAAGCATGTCAAACTCCAAGGGCCCTATCTTGCACCCAGTGCAAAGTGACGCAAAGCACAGTGCAACTTTCAGTGCTAGTTTCCAACTGTTTCACACTAACCACCCACTTTGGTTAAATAGCAAATGCATTTGCGCCCATCTGTGGGCCCATGGAATTGTTGGTCTTAAAATGAGGAGTGGTCAGGCATTGCAGTGTTGGGGCATTGCTTTCTTGAGGCAGCAGAAAGCCATTGCGCCATTGACCCCCCCAAAAAACAGGTCTAAAATTAACGCCGCAGCATTTCACAGTTTTTTGTTATTTTAGTGGTGCATTACTCTGATGGTAAAAGAAATTTACGCACCAAGCACAACAGTGTAAGGAAAGAAAAAATATCTTGGTTTTCCCTCTGATTTCCTTTGGCTCCTCTGCCTCAACTCCGTGATTTATGAAGGTTCCTGATGGACAGATAGCTTCACTTGTTGCTAATGCTACAGGTTGCTAACTGCTAGCCGTTGCTAACATTAACTCCTGTTATCAGCTGGCTCTAAAACAGCGATCCAAAGCTTCTGTAGTTATGTTAGAAGTGGAAACACAAACACACCCAGGAACACCAAGTTTCCAGTCTGGCCAAAATCAGCAACAGGATGGATAGCTGCACGGCTGGCTGAGTAGCTAACTTAGTAGCACAGTAGCTACTAAGCTTCTAGATAGAAGTCGTTAGCTGCGAAAGTAACCAGTAACATATAAACTCCGTAAAGCAGCAAAAGTGGAGGCAGAGCAGCCGGAGGACATCAGAGGGAAAACCAGACGATATTTTCTCCATTGACATTCAACTCCGAGTTGTGTTTACCAGGCCTTGATTTAGCGAGGTGCCGCTAAATCTTCTTTGCTTGGGTAAGTTGGCCAATTAGAAGCAAGTGGGCTTTCAGGGAGGGGGTCCTTAAAGAGACAGGCACTAAAACAGTGTTCAGACAGAGGTTAAAAAGAAGTGCTGAACACAGACATAAAACTGATATGGATCTTCTCATCTCACTCAGAAAAAAAAAAAAAAAAAAAAAAAGCTTATTTCCTAAAATTGTTGAAATATTTAAAATCATCTATATTTGTGGTAAAAAGTAAACTAAATCTGGACTGAAGCTATATAGCTGTATATACATTAAGTTCAGTAGAATGTTACATATAAACATGAGAAGGACCTGGCTCTTGAGGGCCCATATGTGGCCTCTGAGGGTCTTGGTTTCTTGACTGTTGTTGAGGAGGAGAATTTGGAGGTTGTCATCAACCTGTTCTCCACCAAAAGAAATGTGATTGGATGTCAGCGTCTCCATCCTAGGGTTAGACATTGAAGACTCCAATGTGAAAACTGTGACAGAAAGGAAAAAAGAACAAATATATTTCATCAGTAACTTGATTCACTTAACATTTACAGTATAAGTACTCTTATTTGTAGTTTGTAGTAAATAAAAGTTGGTAAAACACACTGATATAGAACTAATTCTATTTAACATATCACAGTAAATAATACTATGTGTATACAGTCTACCTTTATAAATGAGAAAGGCATTAAGGGCGGTCTGCAAGATGAGGTAAACAATAATCACATTAAAACACCACTGTCTTCTGGGCTTTGCTGGCTTCAGATCTGAAACAAAAACAGGAAACTACATTTAAAACAGAGAATGTGATCAGTCTTCTGGAGTAAACTTACATCTTGGGAAAGTCATTTCAAGAGACGAAACGTAGCAAAGTTCAGAAGACTGTGGGGTAGATTGGGTTGGCTGTTAATTGGATGGTTGGCGGTTCAATCCCGGCTCCCCCAGTCTGCAGGTTGAAGTGTTCTTGGGCAAGACACTGAATCCCTGGTTTCTCCATTGTGTGAATGTTAGTTTCGGTTTGAGCACTTAGGCTCAGTGTGTGAATGCAGATGTAGTAATGTGTAAAAGCACTTTGAGTGATCGAAAAAGACTAGAAAGGCGCTATACAAATACGGATTATCACAATGAGGAGATGTTTTTAATGATCTTGTTTGTTAAGTTACGAAATGTTTATTTTGAAAGTACTATCTGCAAAAAATTCAATACAGATCTATATCTACAATATCAGTTCTTGCAATAAAATAACACTGACAAATGTTTTTAATGGTTACAATATGTTTAGGCACTTACATGGGATTAAACGGGAGTAATTCTTCTGGGATTGTTGAGGGGCCAGGTTTTTTTTCTCTGTCATGGGATTGGGACGGGACTGTATTGTTTTTGTAGGAGTGGAATGGGACTGGAAAGAAAATCCACTCCCATGTTAGCATCTGGTTCACTGTATTAATGTCTGATGAAAGCTATGGAAGATTTAAAATGCCCTAAATAAAAACAAATTGCACGTGTAGCGCATCGAGGTGTGAGGCGGTGGTATTGCAGATTCTGTAGCTCAAACATTTGTTTGAGTTAGTTAAGTAAGTTTGGTACAGATCTGAGCATGTACTCTAAATTTATAATAACGTCCTGTATTATGACAAACCATTGATCTTGACACCACTTCACGGAAACTCCCATCGACGAAAACTCACAGACAGCACAATATTTCATCGTCAATGCCTTTATAAAGCACAGTACAAAATTGATGTTGATCTGATTAATTCCCTGGGAGGAGTTCGTTAAAGTACGGACTTTGTAAAAGGCCATAAATGGGCTGAAATTGCACATTCAAATCAAAATGGCTGACTTTCTGTCTGTTTTCAGGTATGGCTCCAAGAGGCTTTTTTTGTGTGTTTTGGCATGATACATGTACCAGAAAAGAATCATGAATCATGGTGATTTAGTGTGTGGGGAATGCATCATTGAAGGGACACTTCCTGATGCCAGCAGGTAGCGCTATGAGGTTGGGTGAATTTTGCCCTGTAGATGTGTTCAGGACGTGACCCTTGTCAAATGTATGAAATTTGGTACAGATATGAGCATGCACATTGAAGTTACAAAAACTTCCTGTTTCATGTGAAAACATCGAACTTTGATGCCACACCATGGACATGCTGTACCTGAAAACTCACAAGCTTCACACATAGCATCATCAATGTCTTAAGTCAGGTGTGGCAAATATGTTAGGAATACTACACAACAGTGAGAAACTTGACACTTCCTGTTGCCAGTGGGTGGGGCTATGACATTGAGTGGTTGTTGGCATGTTGACCTCACTCTTGTGTCAAAGGTCAAAGCGGGTGTCAATGTTTACATCTTTGATGAGAGGATAAAGAGGAAAATAGCCTATCCTTTTGGCAAGGACAAGAGAAAAAACTGAATGACATCAGTCAGGTAAATGTGTGTTCTCTGACTTCTTCTCAGACGTTTTCAGCAAGTCCTAGAGACCCAGGTGAAATACGGGCAGCCTCAGCCAATATGAGCACAGTCCCAGTCCAGACATCTTTGGCAAGTCCCATAGACCCATGTAAAATATAATCAGTCAGTACTAGCACAGCCGGAGAAGTACAGCCAGCATCAGTTAAAGCAGCTTAGACTGTAATGGAACAGTTGCTGCTCCACAAAATGACCCAGCGGACTAGCCTCCAGTCTTAACAGACTTTACAAGGACTGAGTTAGTGTGCAGAGATCCATTCAAAGCAGCACTGGATTTTTTTCCATCATGGTTTCCATTAAGGCTCATTACAGTTGACATACTGTTTTAAGGAAGGGAGGAGTGAGGAGAGTGCTGCAGTGTCAGTTGTGACTGTGCAGCCGTGGCAAATTCTTTACATGACGCACGAGTCATGTAGTCATGCTTATTCATAATGCATCACTATTTTATAGAACTTTATTCTTGTTAATTCAATTAAATTAAATCTTATTTATATTGCCACTTCGAAACAGAAGTTAAGCTCGTCTAGACTGTACTCTTTGTAATATTATTAACAGAGACCCAACAATTCCTGCCAATGGCAAGCTCTTACTTTACTTTAGCTTTTATCTCTTACTTGCATCATCAAACCTATGCAGAGCTGTTTTCTCTGCTACTGGGTAAAAAACAAAGTAGTATTTACCTTAAAAATGGTGGTGTTTCATTTCATTTTATTTCAGGGGACATTTGCAACAGAACCCTGGCGTTTCTCTCAAAAAACCTGCTGTGCCTGTCTAACAAGAACAATGAAATATTGCTACCATCTACTGGTCATGGCTGCCATTTCATTTCCTCTCAAGTTTAACAGTGGCAGCTGATGTGCTTTACAGTAAAAGCAAAGGAGGATGACAATAATATATAACTAACATGAGACCAGACAATGCTGCTTTTACAGTTTTCTCAGTTGCTAACATATAAGAATGTATAGAAAATCTGAGCAGGATATTTACAGCAAATTTAATGTGCATAGAGAACTGCGTGTAGTATTTTGAAAATGTGTGGTTTAGAACGTAGGAAATAGGCTTGTATTTTAGCCGAATTCAGGTTCAGGGGGTTTGTACATGAATTATAGGCTGCGGTCATTGTGTCTCAGTACCAGTGTACAAAATTGTTTTGCAGCACTGAAATTTGAAATTTGTTTCAATTATTAAAACAAGTATATTACTATATGCAGTGATATAGAAAAAATTCTGTAAAGGATATTGCAGCAAATTGCTGCATTTCATTGCATTCATTCTGGTTACATGTACTTTAGTACAGTCAATAAAGTGAAAATATGTTATTGTTATTTTATATTAAAATACTGATTTATGTAGTCATTCAAATTTCAAAGATAAAAGTTCATAATTTATGTATAATGCTCCTTGTTGTTAGTGTTTTTACGTCCATGTGTTATGAGTGATACTGTGTGCTTCCTGAGTGAGAATTGTTGCCAGTTTTTGGTTGTACATGTTTAGTTTTTGTTTTAACTGAGTTTTGGAGGTGAGATTAACTGTTTGGCCAAGATGCATATATTAATGCAGACTGTATGAAGCATTTTGAAAAAGTGGCTCCAGTATTTGAAAAAATCCTGTAACAACTGACCTACCTCCTACAATCTCTTTTATATCTACTTTACAATATAATGATATTGTATTCTCTGTATTGCTTGTTTGTTCACAATGTTTGGGGTGCTGTGTGAGAACATTTCCATTCATGAATTACATGCCCATTTGTTAATTAATTTAAGGACATACATATATTCAGTACATTTATTAATTGGTAAATGTAATGGTCTTTCTATTTATTTTGAGATTTATATATTAAATTTAATTTCTTAAATATTTTTTAAACACTGTAAAAGTTGATAATTAATCATCACGTGGTATCTATGATACTAACCAACTATATTCTTAAATTAATTAACAATTCTGTGATTAAATATAACATTAAAACTTTTTGGTTTTTAAGGTTTGGTTTTTTTACATTATAAAGTTTAATAAATACATTTAATTTAATTTCATATTTCCATTTTCATTACTTTAAAGGATATATTTAAGGAGTTTTTAAAAGCTGTAAGGTCTAACCCACTCTTTAATTTGCTTTTATGAACTTTCCATTTAGACATTTTTCACAGTTGGGGATGACAGATTGGCGGTTTGACGCAGCTGTTTTAACCCATAGAATGGTGGTGATGGCGCATAGTTAAGATGCTTGCCTTTGATGTGGGAGACCTGGGTTCAATTCCCACTGTGAGACATCTGCTATTGTGTCCCTGAGCAAGACACTTAACGTCTAGTTGCTCCAGAGGCGTGCAACCTCTGACATGTCGCTTTGGAAAAAAGTGTCAGCTAAATGTAAATGTAGCTGACACTTGGGACAGCACTACAGTCCTGTCCCAAGCACTTGTTCTTGGCCCAGTCTTATATTGTAAATATATGCTTCCACTGAAGGCACTAATTATTTGTTTTAATATCTCTTTCCACCTTTATGTGGAAAACACTAAACTGTACTTTTCAACTGCAAATATCTCAGCAATTAATTAACCTTCAAGTTGTTGCCTGGACTGTATGAGAAGCTGGATGTCCCAAAATGTTCTAAATTTGTGGTGTTCTGGTGGCCAAGAAGTTCAGGTGCATTTCATATAACCGCGACAACCTGTTTCCTAATTCCAGCCAATGACCTTTGTTGCATGTCATACCCTTCTCTTTCCTCATGTTTCCTGTTTGTTTCTACACTCACTATCTAGTAAAGACACACACACATATACATTCAAATGAGACCTTTAATGACTTATATCAAGTTACAACCAGTCTACCAATCTACAATCTACTGCACAGTGAAGCAAATAAGAACATGTTTGAATTGTGTCCATTAAGAAGAAAGTCTCACAGGATGGCTAACCAGCATTGAAAGGAAATAAAAAGTCATTCTGTTTGCTTTGAAAAGTTTCATACTTTCTGCCTGAGTACTCACCATCAGGCTGGAATCTGTAGAGATCACTCCTGCTGAGTGACATATCAAACAGAGGGTTACTCTGGGTGTATGAGACTTGGTCCGTCATCTGGTCTACTGATGTCTCCATGCTTTCTAGAGTCCAGAGTCACCTTCACTTGCAACTTCAAGAACTCTTATAACACACAGTGCAAGATTTTGGGAAAACACAATTCTCCCCAAATTGCAACAGAACCTCCCCATGAAATAACTCACATGGTCATGGATTGAAGTAGAGGAAGTAGAGAACAGGAACTGTTCAGCAGCAAAACACCCATGCAGTGCAGCTGGTATGTAGAAGGAGGAAGTTGCTACTTCAGCCACGGATACAAGAAGACCTGCGATTCGTGGGTTCAAACCTTTTTTTGTATTTGTACGACACGTGGTTAGATATTGTTGAAACGTAGGAAAGTTGTGCAAACAAAACTTAACTTAATCACTTGTTCAGGGAAGTCAGGAGGAGAATTACTTGAACAGAGTTTTACAGAAATGAACTATGGGACACGATGAAGGTTAAAACTAATATGACACCAGTTCAAAAATGCAGCATTACCTTGGGTGACCTGCAAAAAGCTAATGACCTGAATGACTTTTTTATTCTCAACTGGTATTTTACTTTTTTAACAAACTGTACTCAAAAAGTCAGAGTGAATAATGCTCTCACGGAGCCCAGTCCAATCAGCACTGGTGCCCGTCATGGCTGTGTCATGTCTCCAGTCCTCTTCACACTGTATACTAACAATTGCACTAGACTCCACACTGACAATTAGATTTTCAAATTCTCAGAAGATGCCGCAATCCTCGGCCTTATGCACAAAGATAGAAGCCCTGCAGCGTATCATACGAAAAATGAAGAATATGTCCAGTGGTGTGACGACAACTATCTTGTGCTAAGTGTGACCAAGACTGAGGAGAGGGTGTTTGACCCAAAGGCAATAGGTGACACCTGGCCTGTAGGGATCAACAACATGCTATACTAAAGAGTATGGTAACCTGACAGTACAGTCCAAATCACAGATCGCCTGTCTAGTATCTATCCTATTCCTATTACAGAGACTGGAACATTTCATTGGCATTAAAGGAACTGCTCTAAGCTGGTTTAAGTCCTATTTATCAGATCAGTTTGTACATGTTAACATGTCCTCCATGCACGCCAAAGTTAGTCATGGAGTTCCACAAGGATATGTCCAATCCTGTTCACTTTATATATGCTTCCGTTAGGCAATATTATCAGGAAACATTCCATAAGCTTTCATTGTTATGCAGATGATACTCAGTTATATCTATCGATCAAGCCAGATGAAACTCATCAGTTAGCTAAACTTCAAATGTGCCTTCAGGATGTTAAAACCTGGATGACCTGTAATTTTCTAATGTTAAACTCAGATAAAACTGAAGTTATTGCTCTGGGGCCTAAGCACCTCCATGACGCATTATCTAAAGATATAGTTTCCCTGGATGGCATCGCCCTGGCCTCCAGCACCACTGTGAGGAATCTTGGAGTTATCTTTGATCAGGACATGTCGTTTAAGTCTCACATTAAGCAAATTTCAAGGACCGCCTTTTTCCACCTACGTAATATTGCGAAAATCAGGAATATCCTGTCTAAAAATGATGCAGACAAACTAGTCCATGCATTTGTTACTTCTAGGCTGGATTACTGCAATTCCTTATTATCAGGCTGCTCGAAAAAGTCTGTTAAGACTCTTCAGCTGATCCAGAATGCTGCAGCACGTGTTCTGACAGGAACCAGGAAAAGAGATCACATTTCTCCTGTTTTAGCTTCTTTGCATTGGCTTCCAGTAAAATCCAGAATAGAATTTAAAATCATTCTTCTTACCTACAAAGCTCTTAATGGTCAGGCACCATCTTATCTTAAAGAGCTCATAGTACCTTACTACCCCACCAGAGCACTGCGCTCCCAGAATGCAGGGTTACTTGTGGTTCCTAGAGTCTCCAAAAGTAGACTTGGAGCCAGAGCATTCAGCTATCAAGCTCCTCTCCTGTGGAACCAGGTTCCAGTTTGGGTTCAGGAGGCAGACACCATCTCCACATTTAAGAGTAGGCTTAAGACTTTCCTCTTTGATAAAGCTTATAGTTAGGGCTGGCTCAGGTTAGTCCTGAACCATCCCTTAGTTATGCTGCTATAGGCCTAGACTGCCGGGGGATTTCCCATGATGCACTGAGCTCCTCTCTCCTCTACTTTCTCTCCCTCTGTATGCAACCTCATCCCATTATTGCATGTTACTAACACAACTTCTCCCCTTTCTGGTAGTCTTGTGCTTTCTCGTCTCTCTCCTCTCTCCTCCTATCACTTCCTGCAGGTTTTCTGGCTCTGGAGCTGTGGAGTCTGGATCTGTGGCTGCGAGTCACCTGCTGCCCCCGTGTTCCTGCTCGACACCCTCTGCTGCAACGACTATTGTTACTAGTCCTATTGTTATTATAATAATTAACATTACGACTGTTACCATTAACACTACTATAAATATCTGCACCATTTTTCATTTAGTCTATAGCGTCTCAAGAGACTACGCACTGCCCGCTATGGTTTTCTCTCGTTCCTCCAGCCCCGTTGGGTCTGGACGCCATGGTACATTCGTGGCCGAAGCTACGTCTGTACGCTTTTCCCCCAGTCGCTCTGCTCCCGGGGGTTCTGGAGCGGGTCCGCCAGGACAATGTCGGACTACTGCTCGTAGCCCCGTTCTGGCCAACCCGGGTGTGGTTCTCGGACATCATGTCGCTCCTGGACGGGCCGCCGTGGCGGGTCCCTCTGAGGAGAGACCTGCTGTCCCAGGCGCAGGGCCGGGTTCTTCACCCTTGCCCCGCAATATGGCGACTGTGGGTCTGGGGGCACAGTACCTAGAGGCGGGTCTAACAGCCGGAGCAGTCGAGACCCTCCTGAGCTCCAGGGCCCCGTCCAAACGGAGGATGTACGGCCTGAAGTGGAGCGTTTTCTCCACTTGGTGTAGGGAGCGGTCGGTGGACCCCGTTACCTGCCCGGTGGTTCAGGTACTTGAGTTCCTCCAGGACCGGTTCTCTGCTGGTCTTTCCCCTTCCACCCTCAAGGTGTACGTGGCAGCTATTTCGTCTTTCCACACCCCTCTGAGGGAGGGGTCCTTGGGGAAACTTCCCTTGGTTGTACGTTTCCTCCGTGGTGCCCGGAGGATGAGACCTGCGACTCGGTCCAAGGTTCCCACTTGGGATCTGGCAGTGGTTCTTGGGGCGTTTGCTGAGGCCCCCTTCGAACCCCTGGAGTCAGCTGAGGCTAAGCACTTGACCCTCAAGATGGCCTTTCTCCTTGCTATCACCTCTCTGAGGAGGGTGGGGGATCTCCAAGCGCTTTCGGTTTCCCCGCAAAGCCTGGAGTTTGCCCCGGGGAATATTAGGGTTATCCTGCACCCTCGTTCGGGATACATCCTCAAAGTGCCTTCTTGTGCGGCAGGGTCCACAGTGCTGCAAGCATTTCATCCTCCACCTCATGTGACGGCGGAGGACGGGAGACTTCATCTGCTCTGCCCTGTCAGAGCACTGAGTATTTACACTCTGAGATCCTCCCGTTGGAGGAAGGCTGACCAGCTGCTAGTGTGTTTTGGGTCTCCCAGGGCCGGGCTCCCTGCATCCAAACATACTATTAGCAACTGGATTGTTCAGACTATTTCCCTGGCCTATCAGGTGCGCGGTTTGCCTTCACCTGTGGCTGTGAGGGCTCATTCTACCAGAGGCATGGCGGCCTCTCGAGCCCTCCTATCCGGGGCCTATTTGCAGGATGTTTGTTTAGCGGCTGGCTGGGCCACTCCGCACACATTCATTCGGTTTTACAGTTTTGACCTTCCTTCGGCACCTGGCACTCGTGTGCTCTCCTCTTAGTCGTGCCACTTTACTGCGCACTGGGGCAGGCGGGGTTTCGGCACGGGTTAGTGGTCGTAACCGACGCAGTTCGAGTTCCCTCGAAGGGGAACGTCTCGGGTTACGTATGTAACCCTGGTTCCCCGAGAAGGGGAACGAGAGACTGCGTCGGCCCGCCACACCTCTCTCCCCGCCTGAAGTGCCTGCTTCATAGTTTAAGCTAATGATGAGTGTGTACAGGTGTGCTTTATACTCCTCCGGTTATTCCGTCACACCTTACCGTTCTAGCAACAAGCCAATAGGATTGGAGTGATTTCATTCACGTTCAGACCTGCTTCGCCTAGAGGCGTTCCCATAGTGTCGTAACCGACGCAGTGTCTCGTTCCCCTTCTCGGGGAACCAGGGTTACATACGTAACCCGAGACGTTCTAAATGGAGTTTTAATACCAAAATACAACTGTATGATGGGTGTGGGACGCTGATTTGAGCTGTTGTGATTTGGGGCCCCTATGTGGCCCCTGAAAGAAACTAGCTTGGGAAAGAAGGTTGAGATTCAAGATTCTTCATGGTGTTGTCTCTGTGAGTCTTCTTGGTAAGTTTGAAGCCATTTGGAGCTCAACTCAGAGATTTCTACATGAAGGCCTCTAAAAGGTAGAAGCAGGCTGTTTTAGCCTGTACACACTGAGTTGATGGCTTCCAGTGACCTGTTGTACTTTGGAGTAAAATTTAACTCACTTTCTGTTGTTTTACACAGATCAGTCACAGAGCAGAGTGTTTCACTTGATCTCTTCTTTACAACAAGAAATATCAAAATAATACACCCATATTTTACTGAACAGGACTCATGTAGAGATTTCTACATGAAAGCCTCTAAAAGGTAGAAGCAGGCTGTTTTAGTCTGTACACACTGAGTTGATGGCTTCCAGTGACCTGTTGGACTTTGGAGTCAAATTTAACTCACTTTCTGTTGTTTTACACAGATCAGTCACAGGACAGAGTGTTTCACCAGATCTCACCTTTACAGCAAACAATACCAATTTCATACAGCCATATTTCTCTGAGCAGTACTCTTTTGCTTCTTAAGCCAAGCGAGTGTGTAAAGCTCCTTTTGTGGATTTTATGAGCTAACAGCCACCTAATAAGTTCTAAATGGAGTTTTAATACCAAAATACAACTGTATGATGGGTGTGGGACGCTGATTTGAGCTGTTGTGATTTGGGGCCCCTATGTGGCCCCTGAAAGAAACTAGCTTGGGAAAGGCGGCAGAAGGTTGAGATTCAAGATTCTTGATGGTGTTGTCTCTGTGAGTCTTCTGGGTAAGTTTGAAGCCATTTGGAGCTCAACTCAGAGATTTCTACATGAAAGTCTCTAAAAGGTAGAAGCAGGCTGTTTTAGCCTGTACACACTGAGCTGATGGCATCCAGTGACCTGTTGGACTTTGGACTCAAATTTAACTCACTTTCTGTTGTTTTACACAGATCAGTCACAGGACAGAGTGTTTCACCAGATCTCACCTTTACAGCAAACAATACCAATTTCATACAGCCATATTTCTCTGAGCAGTACTCTTTTGCTTCTTAAGCCAAGCGAGTGTGTAAAGCTCCTTTTGTGGATTTTATGAGCTAACAGCCACCTAATAAGTTCTAAATGGAGTTTTAATACCAAAATACAACTGTATGATGGGTGTGGGATGCTGATTTGAGCTGTTGTGATTTGGGGCCCCTATGTGGCCCCTGAAAGAAACTAGCTTGGGAAAGGCGGCAGAAGGTTGAGATTCAAGATTCTTCATGCTGTTGTCTCTGTGAGTCTTCTGGGTAAGTTTGAAGCCATTTGGAGCTCAACTCAGAGATTTCTACATGAAAGCCTCTAAAAGGTAGAAGCAGGCTGTTTTAGCCTGTACACACTGAGTTGATGGCTTCCAGTGACCTGTTGGACTTTGGAGTCAATTTAACTCACTTTCTGTTGTTTTACACAGATCAGTCACAGAACAGAGTGTTTCACTAGATCTCTTCTCTACAACAAAAAATATCAATTTGATCCACCCATATTTCACTGAACAGGACTCATGTAGAGATTTCTACATGAAAGCCTCTAAAACAGAGGTCACTAATAGGCGGACCACGGTCCGGATCCGGACCCAGCCGCTCTCCTCTCCGGACCGCCGACCTACAGCCGATTTATTAGAGACTTACTACCTCGTGACGGAGCGTTTCTATTTTAACCCGCGCAGCTTGTCTAGCATTTACTGTACTGTTTAGCAGACCAGGAAACTCACAGACCAATCGCATGTGCTCCAATCGTGTGATGCGACGCTGACACACGCGAATTGAGGAGACGAAAGGGAAAAGAGATTTCACGTGGCTTTTAATCAAGAATGTACAGATTTTTACATGTACATTCCTCCCACGGGCAGTTCAAAACCAGAATATCTCAAGGTCTCCAATGCTAGCTGGGAGGACAAACTAGAGCTCACGTATCTCACTGAACAAGAGAAAGTAACGTTAGGAGTGGTAGCTCTGTAAGAGGGAATGAAAGAGAAGAGGAGGCATTACAGCTGTTCATTTGTTATGATGTGTTGAGTGTTTATTATAAAATTACTTAAATTTAGAATTTATTATTAGAGTAGTTGTTATTTATTGTCCCTCCTGTTTGATGTGAAAACTGACTGAAATATTTTGTGATTTGACAGTCCGTTGTTGACTAAAAACATATGTTAATACAACTATACGTTATGGTACTGAATGATAACGCAAGTTAGTTGTTTTGATGTTCCGGACCTTTGCTTCGGGAAATTTTCTCTAACTGGACCTCTTTGAATTCTAATTGAATACCCCTGCTCTAAAAGGTAGAAGCAGGCTGTTTTAGCCTGTACACACTGAGTTGATGGCTTCCAGTGACCTGTTGGACTTTGGAGTCAAATTTAACTCACTTTCTGTTGTTTTAGACAGATCAGTCACAGGACAGAGTGTTTCACTAGATCTCTTCTTTACAACAAAAAATATCAATTTGATACACCCATATTTCACTGAACAGGACTCTCTTGCTTCTCAAGCCTAAGCGAGTGTGTAAAGCTCCTTTTGTGGTCTTTATGAGCTAACAGCCACCTAATAAGTTCTAAATGGAGTTGTTATACCAAAATACAACTGTATGAAGGGTGTGGGACGCTGATTTGAGCTGTTGTGATTTGGGGCCCCTATGTGGCCCCTGAAAGAAACTAGCTTGGGAAAGGCGGCAGAAGGTTGAGATTCAAGATTCTTCATGGTGTTGTCTCTGTGAGTCTTCTGGATAAGTTTGAAGCCATTTGGAGCTCAACTCAGAGATTTCTACATGAAAGCCTCTAAAAGGTAGAAGCAGGCTGTTTTAGCTTGTATACACTGAGTTGATGGCTTCCAGTGACCTGTTGTACTTTGGAGTCAGAATTATGTTGTTTTACACAGATCAGTTACAGGGCAGAGTGTTTCATCAGATTTCTTCTTTACAACAAAAAATACCAATTAGATACAGCCATTTTTCACTGAACAGGACTCATGTAGAGATTTCTACATGAAAGCCTCTAAAAGGTAGAAGCAGGCTGTTTTAGCCTGTACACACTGAGTTGATGGCTTCCAGTGACCTGTTGGACTTTGGACTCAAATTTAACTCACTTTCTGTTGTTTCACACAGATCAGTCAAAGGACAGAGTGTTTCACCAGATATCATCTTTACAACAAACAATACCAATTTCATACAGCCATATTTCACTGAACAGGACTCATGTAGAGATTTCTACATGAAAGCCTCTAAAAGGTAGAAGCAGGCTGTTTTAGTCTGTACACACTGAGTTGATGGCTTCCAGTGACCTGTTTTACTTCGGAGTCAAATTGAACTCACTTTCTGTTGTTTTACACAGATCAGTCACAGGGCAGAGTGTTTCACCAGATTTCTTCTTTACAACAAACAATACCAATTTCATACAGCCATATTTCACTGAACAGGACTCATGTAGAGATTTCTACATGAAAGCCTCTAAAAGGCTGTTTTAGCCTGTACACACTGAGTTGATGGCTTCCAGTGACCTGTTGTACTTTGGATTCAAATTTAACTCACTTTCTGTTGTTTTACACAGATCAGTCACAGGGCACAGTGTTTCACCAGATTTCTTCTCTACAACAAGAAATACCAATTTGATACACCCATATTTCACTGAACAGGACTCTCTTGCTTTTCAAGCCTATGCGAGTGTGTAAAGCTCCTTCTGTGGAGTTTATGAGCTAACAGCCACCTAATAAGTTCTAAATGGAGTTTTAATACCAAAATACAACTGTATGATGGGTGTGGGACGCTGATTTGAGCTGTTGTGATTTGGGGCCCCTATGTGGCCCCTGAAAGAAACTAGCTTGGGAAAGGCGGCAGAAAGTTGAGAATCAAGATTCTTGATGGTGTTGTCTCTGTGAGTCTTCTGGGTAAGTTTGAAGCCATTTGGAGCTCAACTCAGAGATTTCTACATGAAAGCCTCTAAAAGGTAGAAGCAGGCTGTTTTAGCCTGTACACACTGAGTTGATGGCTTCCAGGGACCTGTTGGACTTTGGAGTCAAATTTAACTCACTTTCTGTTGTTTTACACAGATCAGTCACAGGAAAGAGTGTTTCACCAGATCTCACCTTTACAACAAAAAATTCCATTTTCATACAGCCATATTTCACTGAACAGGAGTCATGTAGAGATTTCTACATGAAAGCCTCTAAAAGGTAGAAGCAGGCTGTTGCAGCCTGTACACACTGAGTTGATGGCTTCCAGTGACCTGTTGTACTTTGGAGTCAAATTTAACTCACTTTCTGTTGTTTTACACAGATCAGTCACAGGAAAGAGTGTTTCACCAGATCTCACCTTTACAACAAACAATACCATTTTCATATAGCCATATTTCACTGAACAGGACTCATGTAGAGATTTCTACATGAAAGCCTCTAAAAGGTAGAAGCAGGCTGTTTTAGCTTGTATACACTGAGTTGATGGCTTCCAGTGACCTGTTGTACTTTGGAGTCAGAATTATGTTGTTTTACACAGATCAGTTACAGGGCAGAGTGTTTCATCAGATTTCTTCTTTACAACAAAAAATACCAATTTCATACACCCATATTTCACTGAACAGGACTCTCTTGCTTCTCAAGCCTAAGCGAGTGTGTAAAGCTCCTTTTGTGGACGTTATGAGCTAACAGCCACCTAATAAGTTCTAAATGGAGTTTTAATACCAAAATACAACTGTATGATGGGTGTGGGACGCTGACTTGAGCTGTTGGGATTTGGGGCCCCTATGTGGCCCCTGAAAGAAACTAGCTTGGGAAAGGCGGCAGAAGGTTGAGATTCAAGATTCTTCATGGTGTTGTCTCTGTGAGTCTTCTGGGTAAGTTTGAAGCCATTTGGAGCTCAACTCAGAGATTTCTACATGAAAGCCTCTAAAAGGTAGAAGCAGGCTGTTTTATCTTGTATACACTGAGTTGATGGCTTCCAGTGACCTGTTGTACTTTGGAGTCAGAATTATGTTGTTTTACACAGATCAGTTACAGGGCAGAGTGTTTCATCAGATTTCTTCTTTACAACAAAAATACCAATTTGATACAGCCATTTTTCACTGAACAGGACTCATGTAGAGATTTCTACATGAAAGCCTCTAAAAGGTAGAAGCAGGCTGTTTTAGCTTGTACACACTGAGTTGATGGCTTCCAGTGACCTGTTGTACTTTGGAGTCAAATTTAACTCACTTTCTGTTGTTTTACAAAGATCAGTCACAGGATAGAGTGTTTCACCAGATCTCACCTTTACAACAAACAATACCAATTTCCTACAGCCATATTTCACTGAACAGGACTCATGTAGAGATTTCTACATGAAAGCCTCTAAAAGGTAGAAGCAGGCTGTTTTAGCCTGTACACACTGAGTTGATGGCTTCCAGTGACCTGTTTTACTTTGGAGTCAAATTTAACTCACTTTCTGTTGTTTTACACAGATCAGTCACAGGGCACAGTGTTTCACTTGATCTCTTCTTTACAACAAGAAATATCAAAATAATACACCCATATTTCACTGAACAGGACTCATGTAGAGATTTCTACATGAAAGCCTCTAAAAGGTAGAAGCAGGCTGTTTTAGCTTGTACACACTGAGTTGATGGCTTCCAGTGACCTGTTGGACTTTGGAGTCAAATTTAACTCACTTTCTGTTGTTTTACACAGATCAGTCACAGGACAGAGTGGTTCACCAGATATCATCTTTACAACAAACAATACCAATTTCATACAGCCATATTTCACTGAACAGGACTCTCTTGCTTTTCAAGCCTAAGCGAGTGTGTAAAGCTCCTTTTGTGGACTTTATGAGCTAACAGCCACCTTATAAGTTCTTAATGGAGTTTTAATACCAAAATACAACTGTATGATGGGTGTGGGACGCTGATTTGAGCTGTTGTGATTTGGGGCCCCTATGTGGCCCCTGAAAGAAACTAGCTTGGGAAAGGCGGCAGAAGGGTGAGATTCAAGATTCTTCATGGTGTTTTCTCTGTGAGTCTTCTGGGTAAGTTTGAAGCCATTTGGAGCTCAACTCAGAGATTTCTACATGAAAGCCTCTAAAAGGTAGAAGCAGGCTGTTTTAGTCTGTACACACTGAGTTGATGGCTTCCAGTGACCTGTTTTACTTTGGAGTCAAATTTAACTCACTTTCTGTTGTTTTACACAGATCAGTCACAGGGCACAGTGTTTCACTTGATCTCTTCTTTACAACAAGAAATATCAAAATAATACACCCATATTTCACTGAACAGGACTCATGTAGAGATTTCTACATGAAAGCCTCTAAAAGGTAGAAGCAGGCTGTTTTAGCTTGTACACACTGAGTTGATGGCTTCCAGTGACCTGTTGTACTTTGGAGTCAAATTTAACTCACTTTCTGTTGTTTTACAAAGATCAGTCACAGGATAGAGTGTTTCACCAGATCTCACCTTTACAACAAACAATACCAATTTCCTACAGCCATATTTCACTGAACAGGACTCATGTAGAGATTTCTACATGAAAGCCTCTAAAAGGTAGAAGCAGGATGTTTTATCCTGTACACACTGAGTTGATGGCTTCCAGTGACCTGTTGTACTTTGGAGTCAAATTTAACTAATTTTCAGTTGTTTTACACAGTTCAGTCACAGGGCAGAGTGTTTCACCAGATTTCTTCTTTACATCAAAAATACCAATTTCATACACCCATATTTCACTGAACAGGACTCTCTTGCTTCTCAAGCCTAAGCGAGTGTGTAAAGCTCCTTTTGTGGACGTTATGAGCTAACAGCCACCTAATAAGTTCTAAATGGAGTTTTAATACCAAAATACAACTGTATGATGGGTGTGGGACGCTGATTTGAGCTGTTGTGATTTGGGGCCCTTATGTGGCCCCTGAAAGAAACTAGCTTGGGAAAGGTGGAAGAAGGTTGAGATTCAAGATTCTTGATGGTGTTGTCTCTGTGAGTCTTCTGGGTAAGTTTGAAGCCATTTGGAGCTCAACTCAGAGATTTCTACATGAAAGCCTCTAAAAGGTAGAAGCAGGCTGTTTTAGCCTGTATACACTGAGTTGATGGCTTCCAGTGACCTGTTGGACTTTGGAGTCAGAATTATGTTGTTTTACACAGATCAGTCACAGGGCAGAGTGTTTCACCAGATTTCCTCTTTACAACAAACAATACCAATTTCCTACAGCCATATTTCACTGAACAGGACTCTTTTGCTTTTCAAGCCTAAGCGAGTGTGTAAAGCTCCATTTGTAGACTTTATGAGCTAACAGCCACCTAATAAGTTCTTAATGTAGTTTTAATACCAAAATACAACTGTATGATGGGTGTGGGACGCTGATTTGAGCTGTTGTGATTTGGGGACCCTATGTGGCCCCTGAAAGAAACTAGCTTGGGAAAGGCGGCAGAAGGGTGAGATTCAAGATTCTTCATGGTGTTTTCTCTGTGAGTCTTCTGGGTAAGTTTGAAGCCATTTGGAGCTCAACTCAGAGATTTCTACATGAAAGCCTCTAAAAGGTAGAAGCAGGCTGTTTTAGCCTGTACACACTGAGTTGATGGCTTCCAGTGACCTGTTGGACTTTGGAGTCAAATTTAACTCACTTTCTGTTGTTTTACACAGATCAGTCACAGGACAGAGTGTTTCACCAGATATCATCTTTACAACAAGAAATATCAAAATAATACACCCATATTTCACTGAACAGGACTCATGTAGAGATTTCTACATGAAAGCCTCTAAAATGTAGAAGCAGGCTGTTTTAGCCTGTACACACTGAGTTGATGGCTTCCAGTGACCTGTTGGACTTTGGAGTCAAATTTAACTCACTTTCTGTTGTTTTACACAGATCAGTCACAGGACAGAGTGTTTCACCAGATCTCACCTTTACAGCAAACAATACCAATTTCATACAGCCATATTTCTCTGAGCAGTACTCTTTTGCTTCTTAAGCCAAGCGAGTGTGTAAAGCTCCTTTTGTGGATTTTATGAGCTAACAGCCACCTAATAAGTTCTAAATGGAGTTTTAATACCAAAATACAACTGTATGATGGGTGTGGGACGCTGATTTGAGCTGTTGTGATTTGGGGCCCCTATGTGGCCCCTGAAAGAAACTAGCTTGGGAAAGGCGGCAGAAGGTTGAGATTCAAGATTCTTGATGGTGTTGTCTCTGTGAGTCTTCTGGGTAAGTTTGAAGCCATTTGGAGCTCAACTCAGAGATTTCTACATGAAAGCCTCTAAAGGTAGAAGCAGGCTGTTTTAGCCTGTACACACTGAGCTGATGGCTTCCAGTGACCTGTTGGACTTTGGAGTCAAATTTAACTCACTTTCTGTTGTTTTACACAGATCAGTCACAGAACAGAGTGTTTCACTAGATCTCTTCTCTACAACAAAAAAATATCAATTTGATCCACCCATATTTCACTGAACAGGACTCATGTAGAGATTTCTACATGAAAGCCTCTAAAACAGAGGTCACTAATAGGCGGACCACGGTCCGGATCCGGACCCAGCCGCTCTCCTCTCCGGACCGCCGACCTACAGCCGATTTATTAGAGACTTACTACCTCGTGACGGAGCGTTTCTATTTTAACCCGCGCAGCTTGTCTAGCATTTACTGTACTGTTTAGCAGACCGGGAAACTCACAGACCAATCGCATGTGCTCCAATCGTGTGATGCGACGCTGACACACGCGAATTGAGGAGACGAAAGGGAAAAGAGATTTCACGTGGCTTTTAATCAAGAATGTACAGATTTTTACATGTACATTCCTCCCACGGGCAGTTCAAAACCAGAATATCTCAAGGTCTCCAATGCTAGCTGGGAGGACAAACTAGAGCTCACGTATCTCACTGAACAAGAGAAAGTAACGTTAGGAGTGGTAGCTCTGTAAGAGGGAATGAAAGAGAAGAGGAGGCATTACAGCTGTTCATTTGTTATGATGTGTTGAGTGTTTATTATAAAATTACTTAAATTTAGAATTTATTATTAGAGTAGTTGTTATTTATTGTCCCTCCTGTTTGATGTGAAAACTGACTGAAATATTTTGTGATTTGACAGTCCGTTGTTGACTAAAAACATATGTTAATACAACTATACGTTATGGTACTGAATGATAACGCAAGTTAGTTGTTTTGATGTTCCGGACCTTTGCTTCGGGAAATTTTCTCTAACTGGACCTCTTTGAATTCTAATTGAATACCCCTGCTCTAAAAGGTAGAAGCAGGCTGTTTTAGCCTGTACACACTGAGTTGATGGCTTCCAGTGACCTGTTGGACTTTGGAGTCAAATTTAACTCACTTTCTGTTGTTTTAGACAGATCAGTCACAGGACAGAGTGTTTCACTAGATCTCTTCTTTACAACAAAAAATATCAATTTGATACACCCATATTTCACTGAACAGGACTCTCTTGCTTCTCAAGCCTAAGCGAGTGTGTAAAGCTCCTTTTGTGGTCTTTATGAGCTAACAGCCACCTAATAAGTTCTAAATGGAGTTGTTATACCAAAATACAACTGTATGAAGGGTGTGGGACGCTGATTTGAGCTGTTGTGATTTGGGGCCCCTATGTGGCCCCTGAAAGAAACTAGCTTGGGAAAGGCGGCAGAAGGTTGAGATTCAAGATTCTTCATGGTGTTGTCTCTGTGAGTCTACTGGATAAGTTTGAAGCCATTTGGAGCTCAACTCAGATTTCTACATGAAAGCCTCTAAAAGGAAGAAGCAGGCTGTTTTAGCTTGTATACACTGAGTTGATGGCTTCCAGTGACCTGTTGTACTTTGGAGTCAGAATTATGTTGTTTTACACAGATCAGTTACAGGGCAGAGTGTTTCATCAGATTTCGTCTTTACAACAAAAAATACCAATTAGATACAGCCATTTTTCACTGAACAGGACTCATGTAGAGATTTCTACATGAAAGCCTCTAAAAGGTAGAAGCAGGCTGTTTTAGCCTGTACACACTGCGTTGATGGCTTCCAGTGACCTGTTTGAATTTTGAAGTCAAATTTAACTCACTTTCTGTTGTTTTACACAGATCAGTCACAGGGCAGAGTGTTTCACCAGATTTCTTCTTTACAACAAACAATACCAATTTCATACAGCCATATTTCACTGAACAGGACTCATGTAGAGATTTCTACATGAAAGCCTCTAAAATGTAGAAGCAGGCTGTTTTAGCCTGTACACACTGAGTTGATGGCTTCCAGTGACCTGTTGTACTTTGGTGTCAAATTTAACTCACTTTCTGTTGTTTTACACAGATCAGTCACAGGACAGAGTGTTTCACCAGATCTCACCTTTACAACAAACAATACCAATTTCCTACAGCCATATTTCACTGAACAGGACTCTCTTGCTTTTCAAGCCTATGCGAGTGTGTAAAGCTCCTTCTGTGGAGTTTATGAGCTAACAGCCACCTAATAAGTTCTAAATGGAGTTTAAATACCAAAATACAACTGTATGATGGGTGTGGGACGCTGATTTGAGCTGTTGTGATTTGGGGCCCCTATGTGGCCCCTGAAAGAAACTAGCTTGGGAAAGGCGGCAGAAAGTTGAGATTCAAGATTCTTAATGGTGTTGTCTCTGTGAGTCTTCTGGGTAAGTTTGAAGCCATTTGGAGCTCAACTCAGAGATTTCTACATGAAAGCCTCTAAAAGGTAGAAGCAGGCTGTTTTAGCCTGTACACACTGAGTTGATGGCTTCCAGGGACCTGTTGGACTTTGGAGTCAAATTTAACTCACTTTCTGTTGTTTTACACAGATCAGTCACAGGAAAGAGTGTTTCACCAGATCTCACCTTTACAACAAAAAATACCATTTTCATACAGCCATATTTCACTGAACAGGAGTCATGTAGAGATTTCTACATGAAAGCCTCTAAAAGGTAGAAGCAGGCTGTTGCAGCCTGTACACACTGAGTTGATGGCTTCCAGTGACCTGTTGTACTTTGGAGTCAAATTTAACTCACTTTCTGTTGTTTTACACAGATCAGTCACAGGAAAGAGTGTTTCACCAGATCTCACCTTTACAACAAACAATACCATTTTCATATAGCCATATTTCACTGAACAGGACTCATGTAGAGATTTCTACATGAAAGCCTCTAAAAGGTAGAAGCAGGCTGTTTTAGCTTGTATACACTGAGTTGATGGCTTCCAGTGACCTGTTGTACTTTGGAGTCAGAATTATGTTGTTTTACACAGATCAGTTACAGGGCAGAGTGTTTCATCAGATTTCTTCTTTACAACAAAAAATACCAATTTCATACACCCATATTTCACTGAACAGGACTCTCTTGCTTCTCAAGCCTAAGCGAGTGTGTAAAGCTCCTTTTGTGGACGTTATGAGCTAACAGCCACCTAATAAGTTCTAAATGGAGTTTTAATACCAAAATACAACTGTATGATGGGTGTGGGACGCTGACTTGAGCTGTTGGGATTTGGGGCCCCTATGTGGCCCCTGAAAGAAACTAGCTTGGGAAAGGCGGCAGAAGGTTGAGATTCAAGATTCTTCATGGTGTTGTCTCTGTGAGTCTTCTGGGTAAGTTTGAAGCCATTTGGAGCTCAACTCAGAGATTTCTACATGAAAGCCTCTAAAAGGTAGAAGCAGGCTGTTTTATCTTGTATACACTGAGTTGATGGCTTCCAGTGACCTGTTGTACTTTGGAGTCAGAATTATGTTGTTTTACACAGATCAGTTACAGGGCAGAGTGTTTCATCAGATTTCTTCTTTACAACAAAAAATACCAATTTGATACAGCCATTTTTCACTGAACAGGACTCATGTAGAGATTTCTACATGAAAGCCTCTAACAGGTAGAAGCAGGCTGTTTTAGCCTGTACACACTGAGTTGATGGCTTCCAGTGACCTGTTTTACTTTGGAGTCAAATTTAACTCACTTTCTGTTGTTTTAGACAGATCAGTCACAGGACAGAGTGTTTCACCAGATATCATCTTTACAACAAAAAATACCAATTTCATACAGCCATATTTCACTGAACAGGACTCATGTAGAGATTTCTACATGAAAGCCTCTAAAAGGTAGAAGCAGGCTGTTTTAGTCTGTACACACTGAGTTGATGGCTTCCAGTGACCTGTTTTACTTTGGAGTCAAATTTAACTCACTTTCTGTTGTTTTACACAGATCAGTCACAGGGCACAGTGTTTCACTTGATCTCTTCTTTACAACAAGAAATATCAAAATAATACACCCATATTTCACTGAACAGGACTCATGTAGAGATTTCTACATGAAAGCCTCTAAAAGGTAGAAGCAGGCTGTTTTAGCTTGTACACACTGAGTTGATGGCTTCCAGTGACCTGTTGTACTTTGGAGTCAAATTTAACTCACTTTCTGTTGTTTTACAAAGATCAGTCACAGGATAGAGTGTTTCACCAGATCTCACCTTTACAACAAACAATACCAATTTCCTACAGCCATATTTCACTGAACAGGACTCATGTAGAGATTTCTACATGAAAGCCTCTAAAAGGTAGAAGCAGGATGTTTTATCCTGTACACACTGAGTTGATGGCTTCCAGTGACCTGTTGTACTTTGGAGTCAAATTTAACTAATTTTCAGTTGTTTTACACAGATCAGTCACAGGGCAGAGTGTTTCACCAGATTTCTTCTTTACAACAAAAAATACCAATTTGATACACCCATATTTCACTGAACAGGACTCTCTTGCTTCTCAAGCCTAAGCGAGTGTGTAAAGCTCCTTTTGTGGACGTTATGAGCTAACAGCCACCTAATAAGTTCTAAATGGAGTTTTAATACCAAAATACAACTGTATGATGGGTGTGGGACGCTGATTTGAGCTGTTGTGATTTGGGGCCCTTATGTGGCCCCTGAAAGAAACTAGCTTAGGAAAGGCGGCAGAAGGGTGAGATTCAAGATTCTTCATGGTGTTGTCTCTGTGAGTCTTCTCGGTAAGTTTGAAGCCATTTGGAGCTCAACTCAGAGATTTCTACATGAAAGCCTCTAAAAGGTAGAAGCAGGCTGTTTTAGCCTGTATACACTGAGTTGATGGCTTCCAGTGACCTGTTGGACTTGGGAGTCAGAATTATGTTGTTTTACACAGATCAGTCACAGGGCAGAGTGTTTCACCAGATTTCCTCTTTACAACAAACAATACCAATTTCCTACAGCCATATTTCACTGAACAGGACTCTTTTGCTTTTCAAGCCTAAGCGAGTGTGTAAAGCTCCATTTGTAGACTTTATGAGCTAACAGCCACCTAATAAGTTCTTAATGGAGTTTTAATACCAAAATACAACTGTATGATGGGTGTGGGACGCTGATTTGAGCTGTTGTGATTTGGGGCCCCTATGTGGCCCCTGAAAGAAACTAGCTTGGGAAAGGCGGCAGAAGGGTGAGATTCAAGATTGTTCATGGTGTTTTCTCTGTGAGTCTTCTGGGTAAGTTTGAAGCCATTTGGAGCTCAACTCAGAGATTTCTACATGAAAGCCTCTAAAAGGTAGAAGCAGGCTGTTTTAGCCTGTACACACTGAGTTGATGGCTTCCAGTGACCTGTTGGACTTTGGAGTCAAATTTAACTCACTTTCTGTTGTTTTACACAGATCAGTCACAGGACAGAGTGTTTCACCAGATATCATCTTTACAACAAACAATACCAATTTCATACAGCCATATTTCACTGAACAGGACTCATGTAGAGATTTCTACATGAAAGCCTCTAAAAGGTAGAAGCAGGCTGTTTTAGCCTGTACACACTGAGTTGATGGCTTCCAGTGACCTGTTTTACTTTGGAGTCAAATTTAACTCACTTTCTGTTGTTTTACACAGATCAGTCACAGGGCACAGTGTTTCACTTGATCTCTTCTTTACAACAAGAAATATCAAAATAATACACCCATATTTCACTGAACAGGACTCATGTAGAGATTTCTACATGAAAGCCTCTAAAATGTAGAAGCAGTCTGTTTTAGCTTGTATACACTGAGTTGATGGCTTCCAGTGACCTGTTGTACTTTGGAGTCAGAATTATTTTGTTTTACACAGATCAGTTACAGGGCAGAGTGTTTCATCAGATTTCTTCTTTACAACAAAAAATACCAATTTCATACACCCATATTTCACTGAACAGGACTCATGTAGAGATTTCTACATGAAAGCCTCTAAAAGGTAGAAGCAGGCTGTTTTAGCCTGTACACACTGAGTTGATCGCTTCCAGTGACCTGTTGGACTTTGGAGTCAAATTTAACTCACTTTCTGTTGTTTTACACAGATCAGTCACAGGGCAGAGTGTTTCACCAGATTTCTTCTTTACAACAAGAAATACCAATTTGATACACCCATATTTCACTGAACAGGACTATCTTCCTTCTCAAGCCTAAGCGAGTGTGTAAAGCTCCTTTTGTGGACTTTATGATCTAACAGCCACCTAATAAGTTCTAAATGGAGTTTTAATACCAAAATACAACTTTATGATGACCTGTTGTACTTTGGAGTCAAATTTAACTCACTTTCTGTTGTTTTACACAGATAAGTCACAGGAAAGAGTGTTTCACCAGATCTCACCTTTGAAACAAACAATACCAATTTCATACACCCATATTTCACTGAACAGGACTCATATAGAGATTTCTACATGAAAGTCCCTAAAAGGTAGAAGCAGGCTGTTTTAGCCTGTATACACTGAGTTGATGGCTTCCAGTGACCTGTTGGACTATGGAGGCAGAATTCTGTTGTTTTACACAGATCAGTCACAGGGCAGAGTGTTTCACCAGATTTCTTCTTTACAACAAGAAATACCAATTTGATACACCCATATTTCACTGAACAGGACTCTCTTGCTTCTCAAGCCTAAGCGAGTGTGTAAAGCTCCTTTTGTGGACTTTATGAGCTAAATGCCACCTAATAAGTTCTAAATGGAGTTTTAATACCAAAATACAACTGTATGATGGGTGTGGGACACTGATTTGAGCTGTTGTGATTTGGGGCCCCTATGTGGCCCCTGAAAGAAACTAGCTTGGGAAAGGCGGCAGAAGGTTGAGATTCAAGATTCTTGATGGTGTTGTCTCTGTGAGTCTTCTGGGTAAGTTTGAAGCCATTTGGAGCTCAACTCAGAGATTTCTACATGAAAGCCTCTAAAAGGTAGAAGCAGGCTGTTTTAGCCTGTACACACTGAGTTGATGGCTTCCAGTGACCTGTTGTACTTTAGAGTAAAATTTAACTCACTTTCTGTTGTTTTACACAGATCAGTCACAGGGCAGAGTGTTTCACCAGATTTCTTCTTTACAACAAGAAATACCAATTTGATACACCCATATTTCACTGAACAGGACTCTCTTGCTTCTCAAGCCTAAGCGAGTGTGTAAAGCTCCTTTTGTGGACTTTATGAGCTAACAGCCACCTAATAAGTTCTAAATGGAGTTTTAATACCAAAATACAACTGTATGATGGGTGTGGGACACTGATTTGAGCTGTTGTGATTTGGGGCCCCTATGTGGCCCCTGAAAGAAACTAGCTTGGGAAAGGCGGCAGAAGGTTGAGATTAAAGATTCTTGATGGTGTTGTCTCTGTGAGTCTTCTGGGTAAGTTTGAAGCCATTTGGAGCTCAACTCAGAGATTTCTACATGAAAGCCTCTAAAAGATAGAAGCAGGCTGTTTCAGCCTGTACACAGTGAGTTGATGGCTTCCAGTGACCTGTTGGACTTTGGAGTCAAATTTAACTCACTTTCTGTTGTTTTACACAGATCAGTCACAGGGCAGAGTGTTTCACCAGATCTCACCTTTGAAACAAACAATACCAATTTGATACACCCATATTTCACTGAACAGATCTCTCTTGCTTCTCAAGCCTAAGCGAGTGTGTAAAGCTCCTTTTGTGGACATTATGAGCTAACAGCCACCTAATAAGTTCTAAATGGAGTTTTAATATCAAAATACAACTGTATGATGGGTGTGGGACACTGATTTGAGCTGTTGTGATTTGGGGCCCCTATGTGGCCCCTGAAAGAAACTAGCTTGGGAAAGGCGGCAGAAGGTTGAGATTCAAGATTCTTGATGGTGTTGTCTCTGTGAGTCTTCTGGGTAAGTTTGAAGCCATTTGGAGCTCAACTCAGAGATTTCTACATGAAAGCCTCTAAACGATAGAAGCAGGCTGTTTTAGCCTGTACACACTGAGTTGATGGCTTCCAGTGACCTGTTGTACTTTGGTGTCAAATTTAACTCACTTTCTGTTGTTTTACACAGATCAGTCACAGGAAAGAGTGTTTCACCAGATTTCTTCTTTACAACAAGAAATACCAATTTGATACACCCATATTTCACTGAACAGGACTCTCTTGCTTCTCAAGCCTAAGCGGGTGTGTAAAGCTCCTTTTGTGGACTTTATGAGCTAACAGCCACCTAATAAGTTCTAAATGGAGTTTTAATACCAAAATACAACTGTATGATGGGTGTGGGACACTGATTTGAGCTGTTGTGATTTGGGGCCCCTATGTGGCCCCTGAAAGAAACTAGCTTGGGAAAGGCGGCAGAAGGTTGAGATTCAAGATTCTTGATGGTGTTGTCTCTGTGAGTCTTCTGGGTAAGTTTGAAGCCATTTGGAGCTCAACTCAGAGATTTCTACATGAAAGCCTCTAAACGATAGAAGCAGGCTGTTTTAGCCTGTAACACACTGAGTTGATGGCTTCCAGTGACCTGTTGGACTTTGGAGTCAAATTTAACTCACTTTCTGTTGTTTTACACAGATCAGTCACAGGAAAGAGTGTTTCACCAGATCTCACCTTTACAACAAACAATACCATTTTCATACAGCCATATTTCACTGAACAGGACTCATGTAGAGATTTCTACATGAAAGCCTCTAAAAGGTAGAAGCAGGCTGTTTTAGCCTGTACACACTGAGTTGATGGCTTCCAGTGACCTGTTGGACTTTGGAGTCAAATTTAACTCACTTTCTGTTGTTTTACACAGATCAGTCACAGGGCAGAGTGTTTCACCAGATCTCACCTTTGAAACAAACAATACCAATTTGATACACCCATATTTCACTGAACAGATCTCTCTTGCTTCTCAAGCCTAAGCGAGTGTGTAAAGCTCCTTTTGTGGACATTATGAGCTAACAGCCACCTAATAAGTTCTAAATGGAGTTTTAATATCAAAATACAACTGTATGATGGGTGTGGGACACTGATTTGAGCTGTTGTGATTTGGGGCCCCTATGTGGCCCCTGAAAGAAACTAGCTTGGGAAAGGCGGCAGAAGGTTGAGATTCAAGATTCTTGATGGTGTTGTCTCTGTGAGTCTTCTGGGTAAGTTTGAAGCCATTTGGAGCTCAACTCAGAGATTTCTACATGAAAGCCTCTAAACGATAGAAGCAGGCTGTTTTAGCCTGTACACACTGAGTTGATGGCTTCCAGTGACCTGTTGGACTTTGGAGTCAAATTTAACTCACTTTCTGTTGTTTTACACAGATCAGTCACGCCTAAGCAAGTGTGTAAAGCTCTTTTTGTGGACTTTATGAGCTAACAGCCACCTAATAAGTTCTAAATGGAGTTTTAATACCAAAATACAACTGTATGATGGGTGTGGGACGCTGATTTGAGCTGTTGTGATTTGGGGCCCCTATGTGGCCCCTGAAAGAAACTAGCTTGGGAAAGGCGGCAGAAGGTTGTGATTCAAGATTCTTGATGGTGTTGTGTCTGTAAGTCTTCTCGGTAAGTTTGAAGCCATTTGGAGCTCAACTCAGAGATTTCTACATGAAAGCCTCTAAAAGGTAGAAGCAGGCTGTTTTAGCCTGTACACACTGAGTTGATGGCTTCCAGTGACCTGTTGGACTTTGGAGTCAAATTTAACTCACTTTCTGTTGTTTTACACAGATCAGTCACAGGACAGAGTGTTTCACCAGATCTCACCTTTACAGCAAACAATACCAATTTCATACAGCCATATTTCTCTGAACAGTAATCTTTTGCTTCTCAAGCCTAAGCAAGTGTGTAAAGCTCCTTTTGTGGACTTTATGAGCTAACAACCACCTAATAAGTTCTAAATGGAGTTTTAATATCAAAATACAACTGTATGATGGGTGTGGGACGCTGATTTGAGCTGTTGTGATTTGGGGCCCCTATGTGGCCCCTGAAAGAAACTAGCTTGGGAAAGGCGGCAGAAGGTTTAGATTCAAGATTCTTGATGGTGTTGTGTCTGTAAGTCTTCTCGGTAAGTTTGAAGCCATTTGGAGCTCAACTCAGAGATTTCTACATGAAAGCCTCTAAAAGGTAGAAGCCGGCTGTTTTAGCCTGTACACACTGAGTTGATGGCTTCCAGTGACGTGTTGGACTTTGGAGTCAAATTTAACTCACTTTCTGTTGTTTTACACAGATCAGTCACAGGACAGAGTGTTTCACCAGATCTCACCTTTACAACAAACAATACCAATTTGATACACCCATATTTCACTGAACAGATCTCTCTTGCTTCTCAAGCCTAAGCGAGTGTGTAAAGCTCCTTTTGTGGACATTATGAGCTAACAGCCACCTAATAAGTTCTAAATGGAGTTTTAATACCAAAATACAACTGTATGATGGGTGTGGGACGCTGATTGGAGCTGTTGTGATTTGGGGCCCATATGTGGCCCCTGAAAGAAACTAGCTTGGGAAAGGCGGCAGAAGGTTGAGATTCAAGATTCTTGAAGGTGTTGTCGCTTTAAGTCTTCTCCATAAGTTTGAAGCCATTTGGAGCTCAACTCAGAGATTTCTACATGAAAGCCTCTAAAAGGTAGAAGCAGGCTGTTTTAGCCTGTACACACTGAGTTGATGGCTTCCAGTGACCTGTTGGACTTTGGAGTCAAATTTAACTCACTTTCTGTTGTTTTACACAGATCAGTCACAGGACAGAGTGTTTCACCAGATCTCACCTTTACAACAAACAATACCATTTTCATACAGCCATATTTCACTGAACAGGACTCATGTAGAGATTTCTACATGAAAGCCTCTAAAAGGTAGAAGCAGGCTGTTTTAGCCTGTACACACTGAGTTGATGGCTTCCAGTGACCTGTTGGACTTTGGAGTCAAATTTAACTCACTTTCTGTTGTTTTACACAGATCAGTCACAGGACAGAGTGTTTCACCAGATCTCACCTTTACAAAAAACAATACAAATTTCATACAGCCATATTTCACTGAACAGGACTCATGTAGAGATTTCTACATGAAAGCCTCTAAAGGTAGAAGCAGGCTGTTTTAGCCTGTACACACTGAGTTGATGGCTTCCAGTGACCTGTTGGACTTTGGAGTCAAATTTAACTCACTTTCTGTTGTTTTACACAGATCAGTCACAGGACAGAGTGTTTCACCAGATCTCACCTTTACAGCAAACAATACCAATTTCATACAGCCATATTTCTCTGAACAGTAATCTTTTGCTTCTCAAGCCTAAGCAAGTGTGTAAAGCTCCTTTTGTGGACTTTATGAGCTAACAGCCACCTAATGAGTTCTAAATGGAGTATTAATACCAAAATACAACTGTATGATGGGTGTGGGACGCTGATTTGAGCTGTTGTGATTTGGGGCCCCTCTGTGGCCCCTGAAAGAAACTTGCTTGGGAAAGGCGGCAGAAGGTTGAGATTCAAGATTCTTGAAGGTGTTGTCTCTGTAAGTCTTCTGGATAAGTTTGAAGCCATTTGGAGCTCAACTCAGAGATGTCTACATGAAAGCCTCTAAAAGGAAGAAGCAGGCTGTTTTAGCCTGTACACACTGACTTGATGGCTTCCAGTGACCTGTTGGACTTTGGAGTCAAATTTAACTCACTTTCTGTTGTTTTACACAGATCAGTCACAGGGCAGAGTGTTTCACCAGATTTCTTCTTTACAACAAGAAATACCAATTTGATACACCCATATTTCACTGAACGGGACTCTCTTGCTTCTCAAGCCTAAGCGAGTGTGTAAAGCTCCTTTTGTGGACTTTATGAGCTAACAGCCACCTAATGAGTTCTAAATGGAGTATTAATACCAAAATACAACTGTATGATGGGTGTGGGACGCTGATTTGAGCTGTTGTGATTTGGGGCCCCTATGTGGCCCCTGAAAGAAACTAGCTTGGGATAGGTGGCAGAAGGTTGAGATTCAAGATTCTTGATGGTGTTGTCTCTGTGAGTCTTCTGGGTAAGTTTGAAGCCATTTGGAGCTCAACTCAGAGATTTCTACATGAAAGCCTCTAAAAGGTAGAAGCAGGCTGTTTTAGTCTGTACACACTGAGTTGATGGCTTCCAGTGATGTGTTGGACTTTGGAGTCAAAATTTAACTCACTTTCTGTTGTTTTACACAGATCAGTCACAGGGCAGACTGTTTCACCAGATCTCACCTTTACAACAAACAATACCATTTTCATACAGCCATATTTCACTGAACAGGACTCATGTAGAGATTTCTACATGAAAGCCTCTAAAAGGTAGAAGCAGGCTGTTTTAGCCTGTACACACTGAGTTGATGGCTTCCAGTGACCTGTTGGACTTTGGAGTCAAATTTAACTCACTTTCTGTTGTTTTACACAGATCAGTCACAGGGTAGAGTGTTTCACCAGATTTCTTCTTTACAACAAGAAATACCAATTTGATACACCCATATTTCACTGAACAGGACTCTCTTGCTTCTCAAGCCTAAGCGAGTGTGTAAAGCTCCTTTTGTGGACTTTATGAGCTAAAAGCCACCTAATAAGTTCTAAATGGAATTTTAATACCAAAATACAACTGTATGATGGGTGTGGGACGCTGATTTGAGCTGTTGTGATTTGGGGCCCCTATGTGGCCCCTGAAAGAAACTAACTTGGGATAGGTGGCAGAAGGTTGAGATTCAAGATTCTTGATGGTGTTGTCTCTGTGAGTCTTCTGGGTAAGTTTGAAGCCATTTGGAGTTCAGTTGAGAGATTTCTACATGAAAGCCTCTAAACGGTAGAAGCAGGCTGTTTTAGCCTGTACACACTGAGTTGATGGCTTCCAGTGATGTGTTGGACTTTGGAGTCAAATTTAACTCACTTTCATTTGTTTTACACAGATCAGTCACAGGGCAGAGTGTTTCACCAGATCTCACCTTTACAACAAACAATACCATTTTCATACAGCCATATTTCACTGAACAGGACTCATGTAGAGATTTCTACATGAAAGCCTCTAAAAGGCTGTTTTAGCCTGTACACACTGAGTTGATGGCTTCCAGTGACCTGTTGGACTTTGGAGTCAAAATTAACTCACTTTCTGTTGTTTTACACAGATCAGTCACAGGGCAGAGTGTTTCACCAGATTTCTTCTTTACAACAAGAAATACCAATTTGATACACCCATATTTCACTGAACAGGACTCTCTTGCTTCTCAAGCCTAAGCGAGTGTGTAAAGCTCCTTTTGTGGACTTTATGAGCTAACAGCCACCTAATAAGTTCTAAATGGAATTTAATACCAAAATACAACTGTATGATGGGTGTGGGACGCTGATTTGAGCTGTTGTGATTTGGGGACCCTATGTGGCCCCTGAAAGAAACTAACTTGGGATAGGTGGCAGAAGGTTGAGATTCAAGATTCTTGATGGTGTTGTCTCTGTGAGTCTTCTGGGTAAGTTTGAAGCCATTTGGAGTTCAACTGAGAGATTTCTACATGAAAGCCTCTAAACGGTAGAAGCAGGCTGTTTTAGCCTGTACACACTGAGTTGATGGCTTCCAGTGACCTGTTGTACTTTGGAGTCAAATTTAACTCACTTTCTGTTGTTTTACACAGATCAGTCAAAGGGCAGAGTGTTTCACCAGATCTCACTTTTACAACAAACAATACCATTTTCATACAGCCATATTTCACTGAACAGGACTCATGTAGAGATTTCTACATGAAAGCCTCTAAAAGGTAGAAGCAGGCTGTTTTAGCCTGTACACACTGAGTTGATGGCTTCCAGTGACCTGTTGGACTTTGGAGTCAAATTGACTCACTTTCTGTTGTTTTACACAGATCAGTCACAGGGCAGAGTGTTTCACCAGATTTCTTCTTTACAACAAGAAATACCAATTTGATACACCCATATTTCACTGAACAGGACTCTCTTGCTTCTCAAGCCTAAGCGAGTGTGTAAAGCTCCTTTTGTGGACTTTATGAGCTAACAGCCACCTAATGAGTTCTAAATGGAGTATTAATACCAAAATACAACTGTATGATGGGTGTGGGACGCTGATTTGAGCTGTTGTGATTTGGGGCCCCTATGTGGCCCCTGAAAGAAACTTGCTTGGGAAAGGCGGCAGAAGGTTGAGATTCAAGATTCTTGAAGGTGTTGTCTCTGTAAGTCTTCTCCATAAGTTTGAAGCCATTTGGAGCTCAACTCAGAGATTTCTACATGAAAGCCTCTAAAAGGTAGAAGCAGGCTGTTTTAGCCTGTACACACTGACTTGATGGCTTCCAGTGACCTGTTGGACTTTGGAGTCAAATTTAACTCACTTTCTGTTGTTTTACACAGATCAGTCACAGGGCAGAGTTGTTTCACCAGATTTCTTCTTTACAACAAGAAATACCATTTGATACACCCATATTTCACTGAACGGGTCTCTTGCTTCTCAAGCCTAAGCGAGTGTGTAAAGCTCCTTTTGGACTTTATGAGCTAACAGCCACCTAATGAGTTCTAAATGGAGTATTAATACCAAAATACACTGTATGATGGGTGTGGGACGCTGATTTAGCTGTTGTGATTTGGGCCCCTATGTGGCCCCTGAAAGAAACTAGCTTGGGATAGTGGCAGAAGGTTGAGATTCAAGATTCTTGATGGTGTTGTCTCTGTGAGTCTTCTGGGTAAGTTTGAAGCCATTTGGAGCTCAACTCAGAGATTTCTACATGAA